>NC_080419.1:97659489-97871987 GCF_029873635.1 Malania oleifera | reverse complement strand
TAGGCTAGTTTTTATAGCAAAGCCCCCTAATAGCACTTTGGTTTATCTTTTGTAAAAATTGATTCCATCACACAGTATGATGTAGAGAAACCTTAATATGAACCCTCACCTAACTTCTAAGGTTTAAGAAAAGCCACTTGAAAAAGTAGTCTGAGTGTTGGGATAAATCTACATATAAATAGTTTGGTGATTTTTGAGATGATAGAAGATTTGTTATCACTTTGCTAACTCTTTTTCCTAATTTTCCCAAATAAAGGGTTTTTAATATACACCCATGAAATATCCCGTTGGGGACATAGCCAAGATAATTATCAAAGATTAATGATGTTTTAAATAATGAAAATATTTTAACCCTAATAAAAATAAATTAACCCTGTAAATGACAAGCAACCCCAGAGCACCATTGACCATACTACTTTCGTCGACGATGTTCAATATGGCTCATTGACCCGGGCCAATTGTTGACCTTCAGGGTCGTTCGACCAGAAAAGCGATTTTCCAAAAATGGTGTGGTTCAGTCGACCAAGGTGCAAATGAGCTACCTGGTCGATCGACATAACGTTTGGTTCCCACACATGGGAAACTTTGTCGACCAGGTTTGGGTTAGTCAAAAGGTCTCGGTCGACTAGGAGGTTCAACATTGACTACAGTAGGTTTCAATCAACCCCATTTTCAAATGACTTCATGGCTCGGTCGACCAACTGTGTTAACTGGTTGACCCGACCTTATTTGTTGACCGAGGCAAAATAAATAACCTTTATAGGTCGGTCGAGCCAAAAGTGCAAAACTTGCATTTCGGTATATAAAATCAACACAAAAAAAAAAAAAACACATTTACCGTAATTAAGTGGTCTATCACAACTAAGTCAAGGCTAGTGTCTTAGGGTCTCTTTAGGTCCAAGTTTAGTTTCGTTTTAGTTCTGAGCATTACTATTAGACCATGCACATGGGTGTGTGATGATTACAATAACACAAAAAACGCCTAATTTACAAAAATATTAAAAACACATCAATTTCGGCAATTGGAAATATAAGATACATATATAAATAGATCTATATATATTACCATATAAATTGGACTGGACTATCAGTTGTCCTTCAAAAAACTTCACTTGCTTATGAAGATCTTGATCTTGACAATTTTCCGATTCCTGCACATCTGCTCAACACAACCCATTATATACAATGAGTATTGTCTAACAAAACCGAAAAAAAAGGGTGTGCCTGTTAGGTCAACACTTCTCAAAACATTCACACCTTTTTAATGATGACAAATATAGAAGCAAAAATATAAAGGTTAAGCCGAACTCGGGGCTCTTCCCTATCAATAGGCATCCAATTAATTTTACTAGGATCCTTTTACCATTATTTTGCCCCTTTCCCATCTCCCCTTGTTTGGCAACAGCAAAACATGGTCATAAATGAGGTTTACCTTTAGTCAATGGTAGTGTTACACTTTAAATACTTTTAAATTTTGGAAGATTTTAAATTTAAAAATTTCGGCAAAGTACCGTTGTAATCAGACTTTCTAAAATAATCTTGTATAAAATGTACCTGTTTGATTTATATATCCTAAACAGTTACTCCACAACTACTCAACAATTCAGTATGTGGTCGAACAATCAATTATAAAGACAATTTTCAATATCACATGAAGTGGATCAGAATTTTTGCATCATATTGATAATGCAATATTCATCACAGTCAATATGACATGCTATAGATATATATAAGTTCATATACTTAGCGAGCATGTGTTGCGCTCGTCTAGTATTAATGAGAGAAATGTAGCCAAATCACAGGTATTACAAAGATACATGAAGATATATATTAGTTTCTCATGATCCTAATGATTTCCAATGCTAATGACTCCCCCTAACATATGCATTTTCCCTCTTATAGGTCATCGTTGAGTAACTTCAAACTATTATTTTAGAAACATAACTCAAGTTTAAGTAATTTACAGTATTTAGAGAATGATTTAGAAGTTATTATGCCTATTCTTGCAAAGGTTTTAAAAAATTGGCCCAGTGTTTTTCTGAAGATGTAAAAAGTCAATTCCCAATAAAAAAACCTGCAATATTGTAAATACTTTTAAATATCTACGCACAACCAACCCCGATCCATGAATTTAAAAAAATTTCATGCCTAAATAAGTCAAGCATAAAATATTTAGACTTCAAGATTAATTTCATATGCATAGAAAATCGTTTCAATCATTTTTGGGGCAAATGTCAACCATTTTCAGAAAATTGGCCAATCACTGTCGGCTGGTAGAAGAGGGACTTTCCTAAAATTTTTACCTATATAAAAAGGATTCTCAAACAGCAATACTCTATAAGGCATGAGAACCTAGAATCTACGAGTAGGCATTCTCATCAACTGGCATTCCGTCATGTGGAGGCTTTCTCTACAACATGTAATTCCACATAATTGATTTGCCATAAACAATGCAAATTCCAAAGTACTCTGCAATCTAAGACACAACCCCGAATCGTAGTTGCCCTCATTTTCGCCGCTACAGCTAGTCGGACTAGTCCCTATTAATCTGCTCACCCCTGATACAAGAAGACAGAGCGCCGACCAAAACTCCGCGCGAACAAGGGGTTTCCCGACAGGAAGCCACGCAAGTACTTGCATCGCCTAATGGGGAGGAAGAGAAGAAGAAAAAGAAACGGGAAGCAAAGAGAAGGGTAGAAGGAGAAGTCTCCTAATCACCAGCACAATTCCCGATATCTAGTATCTACATTTGTGGTGGTGGAAGTGATCGTTAGATAACTACAAAAACAAAATAAAAAGCTGTTTTATATAGTACAGACTAGATGATTAAAATAAAATGGACAAGCCGCACATTCTTGATCTGTAGGCTCTCTCCATAATTTTGAACTCCCCTCCATCAATCACCACCATCACCAATCACCGAAATCAAAATCCATGGTCATCTATTCTCTTTTTCCGTCCTGCAAATCTCCTGACTACTCGTTTAGCTCAACGGAAGCTGACGTCAATGGTCCACCCCCTCTCTAAATCTATGAATCGACTAGCTGTAGAGATTGAGAGCTGCCAGAATTCATCACAAGGGCATGGATAACGATGCCAAATCTCAAGGTATGACTGAATTGATTCTCAAACTGTCCAAATGAATCAAATAAACTATTGGATGACAGCCCTTAGATCACATTTGACTGGTGCATATTGGATGTGGTGGGCTTCTGCTGGGCCTGTTCTTATGCTACTACACCCCCTAAAGGTACCGAAGTGCCAACTAGCTCATACCCCATATCTCAAGGTGCACCTAGAGAAATATATCATAGTTCGTCCTTCTCTTTCAGTAAACCACATTGAGCGTTAAACCTATGGATCGAAACAGGTTTGTTTAGGAACCTACCTACCCCACCCCCCCCCCGGCGCGCCGCTGCGCACGTATGGCATGATAATTCTGTGGCCTAATTGTTTTTGGCCATCATCACATCGAATCATTAACTGGGAAAATCTAGCTTCTTTAAAGCAATAACACCACCAAAAATAAACATCTAGGAAGGATACATACACTTAGAACCTGCCTTGGCAGGACATTAAATGTGTCAATGGTGCCTACTCTGGCCTCTAACCGTACCCTTCCTATACTATGGTGGATGTTTTGGCTAGCATTGCCTGATCAAGATAAGGTCAAGTTTGCAATGTGGCCACTGTCATACCTGTTCGTGAATCTCGGAATTTACTACATCTTGAGCACGCAAAAATCTCCATGATCTATAACAAGGACATCTAAAAGATATTGTGGCATCGAAACGAACATTAGTCCTTAATACTCTAGAAATACCATATTCATCATTACCCAAATTTTGCGTAAATAATCTAACGTACGTTTGGTGGGTGACCCCCCAGCCAATAAGGAGTGAAAGTTTTTCCACTTGATATCAAACATATCCATTATCATTCCCAAAATACTGACTGCATGAATTCTAAATCTAATATCTACCCATATTGATTCCTTAGGAGAACTCTTGTATGTATTTGACCGGGATTGTTTTCTGATAATAATATTCATCTCAGCGTGTGCTAAATCTGTGGGCTTCAACATGCTCCATAAGTGCAGATGATGAAGGAAAAGCACTGGTCTAGGGTCTCTTGGTGATTTTTAAAGGAATGGTGAAGAGCTCTCATAATTTTTTGTGCAAATAGCTTTGACATAGCAAGGATATCAATCTAATGGCAGTTTGTCGACCGTGAGCATATAGGTCGACGAGCGGTTCGGTTTCTTCACAACCGACACTGTTCGAGTTTCGCTATAGTAGAATTTGAATTGAGATGGATGTCGAACAAGATGGAGTACTGTGCCTATTTCGGTTAACCAAGGGAAAACCAACTAGGTTCGGTTGATCGGGTTGTATAGGTTCACTTAAAGTTCAGTCGATTGTAAATGTCAAGTCAAGGGCTGTTTCGGTCGATCGGTAGCTTTTACTTAGTACATGCTCGGTCGACCGAGCCCGTGAATTTTCTCCGATTTGGCTTTCTTTTGATCCAAAACCTCCCTAGGTTCACATTTGCTATATTACATGTATTTTCACATAAAATGATTCTTAGGATACTTGGTGATGAGATATTACACAACGGAGGCACGTATACCAAGATTTAACATATTACGTGTATATAACTTCCCTCCAGTCTTCAATTCCTATAACCTCTAAACTTAGAAGACTGTAGTTAAGAATAATCCACTTTTGACCTGCACTTTTTCCTTTGAGTCCGAACTATGTTGGCGCAGAGCACTAAGGAGTTGTGACTTTTCTTGACAATGCTCTTGGGTTGGTTGAATGAGTATCCTTCAGATATGAGACTGGGATGTCAGGATATTTACCAAAGGAATGAGTGAAGCTTCACTAAATATTGGGGGGATCATGGTTTTGGTGAGTATTTTCCCATGGAGCGCTTAAACCAAAATAAAAGGTTTGTGCAAATTTAGCCCCCAGTTAGACCTATCCCTATAGTGGATACCTTTAAATTTGGTTATAGCTATGAGAACCTCAATGTATATGTTATCATTTAGATTAACATTGTTTAGCCTAGTGTGATACTGCTTTTAGATTGAGGCCTTTAATGTTCATGATCATTAAGGGAAGAATGATATCTAACACGATAACTCCTAGACAAACTTGTGCAATGGAAAAATACGCTTAACTTAGGATACTATATTTAGGCAGGGCTTAAGCTTAAGAATTTATACCAAGCGAGATGCTTAGTCCATGTGGAAGTGGATGTTATTCACTTTTTAAATTGGGCTCTCTATCTTCCGATTATTAGTATGGCCAACGGTATTTGAATACATAATACTAAGAATTTCATTTTAAGCCCCAACAACCCCTTCCGAGCCTATAGTCATCACTCTCCCACTAACCTTGGAGCTCAAGGAAAGATTTATACATCTATCTATCTTCCTTAGATCCTCGATTTCACTATCATCGATAAATCCACTTCATTTTTCTTATCCAGGCCCTCCGCACAACGAGATGGACATGCTGACAAATGTGCCATTTTCTTTAACAGTGTAAGTAGGTGTTCATAACTATGTGAAAGCTTGCATAACTCTTATTTTTTGGCCAATAGGCATAAAATATCTATTGGATTTAAAAGGGTAAAAAACCTGCTTGAAAATTTTTTTCTTTTTAAAACTAAGGTTTATTTGAACTCTACTTCTTATGATTTGAAAACATTTCATAATAATTCGCATTTTCTTTCGAAGCAAAATATTTTTCAAACCTTCTTAAATCTTAAGCTTTTCTTTTCAAGATAGCATGTATTCCTTCAATTTTTCGATTGTTTGAGCATCCTCTCATTTTCAATTTGAAAGATACCTTCTTCTTGTTCACCCTAAGTAGAAACTTATGTCATTTTCCAATAAAGCTTTTCTAGTTTTTCAACACGAAGGCCAAGATTTCATTTATCAATTCACACTGATCATCAAAGAATTAAACACAAATATTTTTCGCATGAATCATTGTCCCACGCCCTAACAACAATATTTTTAACAAACAGGAAATACCGTGATTTATATACAATATATTGCAATTTTTCACAAGAATCATCATGGTGCATCAATACAAGGATTAATCACAATATTCACAGATGATTCAGCAACAGTAGCAACACCAACAGTCAACACATGATCCTCAAACTTTTATTATTAGATATAGTATATGTTTAGAACCTCATTCACAACATAGGAGTCTCAAAGAGAGCTAGAGTGACATCATATAACTCCTTGACCTAAAGTGTTGTATGCTTATGATTTACCTTCTTCTGTCTTTTTGAACTCGGAGCAGTTGGAGGAGTGATCTCCTTTCTCTTGGGTCCTCCATGTTTTCTTTTATCACAAGTTTCATCCCAATATCCTTTGTAGTTTGACATGCCAATAAACTCAAGTCGAATATTAGAGATCAAAAATAAGATTATCACCATTCATGGCAATTAATTTGCATGCAGGCAATTATATCTTTTCTACTACGTACTGGCATATAAACAATTCCTTTGACAATCACCTACTAGCCTCTCCATTTATAGATTTAAAAATACACTTATCAATTTTCCAAGTGGTGAAATCGACACCACAAACATGGAGGGCCTGGGAGTTTGACTGTCCTCTCCGCCGGGGATACACCAAACAACAAGAGCCATCTTGATCTTTGTAGCAAAAATGTTTAAGTCAAAGCTACGAGACTCTGATACTAATTGTTAGAATTGGTGTATCCCAAGAGGGGTGGGGTGAATTGAAATTTTCCACATTCACACTTTCTCCTAGGTAAGACTAGATGTGTGCAGGATTTCAACCTATTGTCTTTCTAAGCAATCTCTAATCTTCGCGAGAAATATAATCATGTGAAATTTAAATTATGCGCATCATTCCCACCACGTCGCGCGCAACATATACGTGGCATAGAATATTTTAACGTGTGCGGAAATATAATCAACACCCATAATGTTATCGAATTTGGCCCCAACTATGGCTATATCCCGCCGCTATCTTGCAAGTCAGAGATTCCACTAATGGCTCACTTAAGGGTGGAACAGCACCGATTACAACAAGGTCAATTAACACACCGGGGCTGCATCAAACCTATTCATTAGGTCAATTAAGGGGGTTGACCTAAACCAACACGCCTTACATTATGACGCACTAACTTTCCTCCTGGGTCTAAGCCAAGCTCGGGAACTATTTTCATCAGGGCTATATAGTCTCCCGCGTACATGCCCACACTGTGTTCCAAGCTGAAATACAACAAATATTTGCTCAAATCAATCAATGGTACAAGTGATTGTTCTTTCGTGTAAATCAGATATGTACCCAATGCACGATACATATATCCACAAGATAGTTTAATATGTAATGCTCAATGTAGTCTAATATTTCAACTCGCAAATGCATTTGCTATCCAGTGTAATGAGTGCTTTTGAAGAATATCACAAGTAATCTTTGTATTCCCAGATATTCATCAAGCGTGTTCACACAAATATGTCAAGAGCAAATCACAAGTAATAATCAATCAATAGGATATCTCAAAATAGTGTACATGCGTGGTTTGCAAAAGACATTAATTAAGTTTTGGTATTCAGGGCAAATGATATGGGCTTGAATAAAGCGACAACAAGATTACTATCGAAAATAAAAATAATCCTTTGACCCCCCCCCCTTTTCCTCAAAAATATGTGAATAACTCACCTAGATATTTGAGATGTGTTTGCAATTAAAAATCAAATACACTTCACGCTCTAAAAATGACTCTTACACACATGCAACACTCAAAAGCTAATGCTAAGTTATTTAAGTATGTTGAGGATGTCAATCGATTTCTATATTTAGGATTCAATTACTTATATATAACTTGTGTACTAATTTTAAGGATTCCATATCATGCTGTGGTGATCTTAAGGGTTTTCATATGATGTATATTAATTTTTAATCTTCTATATTATTGAATATTGCTACATAGAATTAAATTTATTTCCATATTAATTTTTAGGATTCCCATCTTGTGGCACATTGATTTCTCTAGAGCTTGTATATTTCCTATTAGATTCATGACTAGAATTATTTCCATAATTTCTTTCCTTTTCCTTACATGTTTATTGTATATAATTTCTTGGGTTTAATTACTAGGGTATATTATTAGGGCTGGATGGATTGTTAATACTTAAGCTTTATCATTGAGATTTTGACTGTTATGATATATAACATTTACGTGTTATGATATATAGTATTAGTATTATATTATTTTCTCTATTAGCTATTTGAAATTTTGATAAAATACAGAAAAATCATAAAAAATAGAAAATTAGGAGAAAATTCTAAAAATATTTTTGACTTGACTTTCACTGTTTTCTTTAATTATCTTTTTTTTATTTCAAATTATAGCAAAATATGGAAAAAAAATACAAAAAAAATAGAAAAAAAAAATCAAGAAAAATATTTTGATAGTTGTAAATCATTTTTTGACACCATTTGAGTTCCAAAAACCTCTCAAACTAATATTTTCATACTTAAAAAAATCCTATAGGATTTTCAAAATTTGTGAGTATTTTGAAAAATATTTTCTCAATTTTCATCCCTATGATTTCAAAAAGGGATGCGAGCTTTTGGGCTTCACGTACCTTTAGTTTTGAGGGAATATATATCATGTATATTTTTGTGATTAATTTCTTTACTTGTATATTTTGTAAATTCACAAAAGGAGTAATTTTAAAGACTTTTAAAATTTACTTTGAGATAATTTCATAATTAATTAGGCACCATTCGTAAGAATAGGCATGTAGGGGGTGCTCGTACCTTCCCCTCGCGTAACCGAACTCCTGATCCTAATTTTGGTAATGCAGACCAATTCTACCCTTAATTGGATAGTAATTAAGTGTATAACCACACTAAAAGGTTAGTGGCGACTCCAATATTCCTATTTTTTCCTGAAAATATAAAATAATTTTTATTTCGCCACCCCGAGGCACCCGCACTCCGGGACGTCGCCACACTACACATCGAGTTGATAAACATAGTTCATCTCAAATAAAGCCTATACTGGAAATTATATATACTAGTTATATGACATATTTTTGTACAAACACTTATAACAATATTTGGCCTATGACCATTAAATTTTGAGATCAACATTGGAGATTGAGTGGGCATGAGTAAATCAAGTTAGTTAGTTTCAGCTGAATAAGTCAGCCAATTTGTTAAAAGTCCTAATTAAATCAACTCAAATAATACAATTCAAACTGTAATTGATATGCTTTTCACACAATGTTATATGTGGTTTAGGATATTAAAAAGAAAATGCCTTGTCACTATAGTAGATAATTAATTTTAACATAACTATTTTTTTTTTCTTGAGTAAGTTATGTATCAAAATATTGAATAATTTGACCTATTCTCGTGGGATGTTATGTTACTATTCAACTAGTATATGTTCATCAAATATTTAATTGACAATCGTACTGCTTGACTATTTCTATTGTGATGTGATAAATTTGTTATTAAATTTTTATGGTCAATCTTAATTATTAGGATGGTTGTGGTAAGGGCAGCCACATGCATCTAATTGTGTTAAACTTCAAGTTGAATTCTAACTATTCAAATAACTTGACGAATTTAAAAGTTTAATTGTACAATAGTACTTGCAAGCAATTGAATTGAGTTGAATTTAATCCAACTTTCATTTTATTTTATTGTTAGTATTATATATTCCATATATATTTTCTAAATACTAGTCAAGGACATGCATTTCATGCGTACACCATGGCTTTGTGGTGTTTTGGGTAATTATGGATGGTTACGATTTCGGGTAATTGCAGATGACTATAGGGGTATTTTGAAAAATTTTAGGTGGTTATGAGTTGCTATAGTGGTGTTTTGAATATTATTGACAGTTGTAGAGATATTTTAGACAAATTAAAAATCAGTTCAAGGAGAATTCACTTTCTAGGCGGTACAAATACTAATAAAATTTTATATTCAAATTGTTCAAGTTATTAAAAGTTGAATCTGAATTGAGCTCAATTATCACAATATTGATCAAATTCAAGTCTAACCCCTGAACTTAAGATTTTTTAATCGAGTTAAGTTTGAGCATGCTTCTAAAACAATTGTACTTTAGTAAGGTGGAAAATACAACCCTAAGAGAAGGGGAAAGAAATATTTTTATTCATGGTGTCTTGGAGGAACAAATTTACATGGTACAACCGGAAGGATTCATTAAATCAGGGAAATAAAATTTTTTTGCAGGTTAAAGAAATCTCTTTATGGGCTGAAACAATCTCCAAGACAATAGTATAAACGATTTGATTCGTACATGATGAAGATTGGCTACAAACGGTGCGAGTGTGATTGTTGCATTTATATAAATAAACTTGAGCATGGTTATCTTATTTTCTTGTTATTATACGTCAATGACATGTTGATAGCTACAAAAGGATTTAACTGAGGTAAATCAGTTAAAGAACCTGTTTAAGGAATTTGACATGAAGGATCTTGAATCAGTCAAAAAAATACTTGGGATGGAGATTCGCCAAGGCAAGACTGCAAAATGATTATGGCTATCTCAAGGCGGTTATGTGCAGAAGGTGTTTAAAAGGTTTAATATGACTGATACAAGACCAGTGTGTACACATCTAGCAAATCATTTCAAATTGTCTACTGCAGATTGCCGAAGTTCGAATGAGGAAATTCGGGACATGTCAAAGGTCCCTTATGCTAGTGTTGTGAGGAGTTTAATATATGTCATGGTATGTACGATAGCTGATTTGGCACATGGGGTAAGCATGATGAGCAAGTTCCTCTCTAATCCAGGAAGGCAATATTAAGAAGCTATAAAATGGATACTCAGATACTTGTAGGGTACATCAGGATATGGCATCATGTTCGGAAGGCAATGGGGTTGTCCTTCAGTTATAGGGTTTGTTAATGCAAATTATGCTGGAGATATAGATGACAGAAGGTTTACAATGGGATTTGTCTACCCTTGTAGGAGGACTGGTATGTTGAAGATCCATGGTACAATTTCTAGTTGTATTGTCCACGACTGAGGCGGAATATACGATAGTTTCTGAAGCTGCAAAGAAAGCCTTATGACTTATTGGTTTAGTCAGAGAGCTAGAGTTACAGTAAGATAGTGTGATGCTGCATTGTGATAGTTAAAGTGTCATTTACTGGGCGAAGAATTAGGTATACCATGCTAAAACCAAACACATTAATGTGAGGTTCCATAGGGTTCGAGAATTGATTGCTTTTGGTGAACTTGTGTTGGAGAAAGTTCACATATCTGATAATGTAGCAGATATATTAATCAAATCAGTTACTTCAAAAAAGTTCAAGCATTGCTTGAACTTACTTCATGTCTCCAAGTGATAGAAGGGAGACATACCCAAAAAATTAGTTATCAACTTATCATTCACACTGTTGCACATTTTATGGGATATATGAACATCTTCTCACTTTGTAATTAATCAACAGCCTATGCAGGATTTGAACCTGCTACCTTTGTGCTACTTCACGCACAACGCTCTGACCATTTGAGCTAATAGGCCCCCATGTTTATTTCTTGATTTAATTACCTCTTAATCTTTCGTGCATTTTTTATTTCACAGAAAAGGAGAAAAAAAATAGAAACAGAAAATCAAAAATAATAAAAGGATTCGTCACAACTTCATGAACCACACCAACTCATGCAGTTAACTTACTTGCAAGATGCAACCTCATAATAAGAATTACCAAGTTGGCATTTATCCTTGAGGAGACCATGCGCCAGCGGTGGTTAAGCGGATGTATCTGGAGCCACTGAAAAAACGACTTCCACTGTCAGAGACAAATTATACCAAATAATTTCCATACCAAAGGGACAAACAGCTCACATAATCCTAATGTGCTATGGTCTAAAAGTCGGTGACCATCTAGTCTTTGTGTATACAAACAAAACCAAGAGAGAGTATAAATGAATCGAAAAAGATGGCATAAGGGGAAAATGGAACTCCATTGGAAGCTCTGCTCAATAGGAATTTTCTTTTAAAAGAAAAAATGACAAGTGACTAAGAAATTTTTATTTTTAAATGCGTATAATGTCATCTCTGAGCTTGATCCCTACCCTTGCCAGTCAAAACCTGCCAAGCTGCCAATCCAACAAATTAAAGAATTCCTTACCCAAAATCTTCAGCTTCATGGAAACCTTTCAAACCAATTTAAAACAAGATCCAACACATACAACAAACATCAGCTGGAAACAAAAAGCACAAGATTCAGGCTTAGCAATGGGAATTATTGAAACTTCAGATAAACAGGGATGATTAATACTGCAGAAACTTTTTCTAGTGATAAAAAGAATGGGTTTTTACATATGTGGCTTGAAATCTTTTGAGGCAGAAAGCAACAAATAAAAATAAATAAACGACAACAACAACATGGCTGACAAAAATGTCTTAAGTCATAATCTAAAATACAAAGCACATTATGAGAGAATTGCACATATGGAACACAGAAAGAGCCAAGGGAAGATAATACCATCTAGGAATGCACAGGATACATAATCATTTTAACTAGAGTTTTTGCACTGAATCTATCTCTGCCATCGTTGACGCATCAAAGGTTCACTCTTTCCAAGACCAGAAAACAAGACCAACAAAAATAATAAAACTAATAATTTGCTATTTAAGTACATATACTGCACTTCAGAGCAAGCAAAATTTCCCCAGCTTTGATGGGTACTAGATGCTCCATTAGCATGTTTCAAGCAAAGATCCACAGATTGACCATTAAAATTACAAAAGGGAAATTTTATTAAGAGAGAAGGAACAGAGCGACCAAATCTATCGCTGGAATCCAAAGCTTGCTTGGCACCCAAGATGGCAATTGAATGCTGGGAAAGAGTTTGCACAAGACGGAGAGATCCATTGTCAGCCACAGGACATGCCCAAGTAGTTCGCAACACTCACACCTAGAAGCTTGGTTTTCAAAGCCATTGTCTTAAATTTCCACAAAATTGAATTCCATCGAAATTTCCGGTTTCCATCACCCTCGAAATCGAAATGGTAGTCGATTTCTCTCTTGCATAATTTCCATCGAAATCTCAACGAATCATCTCAAAATTTATCGAAATCTCGAAATTTCTGTGAAACTTGTCGAAATTTATACAATGAAATTTCCTTGGAATTCAAATAAGAGATTTAAGAGTGAAGTGAAATTTCTCTCTTAATATATTTTATTTATTTTTATCGAAACAAAATATTATTACAAATGCTTTTGAAATTATATGAAAAAACAATAATACAGCATTTAATTTAACCATTTATGTCTAAATCATTATTATTTTTATAATAAATAATACTTAAATAATTTATGAATTTCATTTGTATTAGCTGAATATGTAAACTATGCATTATCTTACAAATATGTTTGATATAGATACTATATTACAACATTTCCACCTCATACACAGCATAGATGTATTTAACTTAAAATATATTAAACTTACATTATTATGTTTTTTAACCATTTCTAGAGTTTCACAAAGAATTTCATGCTTTACTATTGATTTCCGTTATTTTTTTCAAATTGAAATCGAAATTTCCCTTGAAATTTCCGTACTTATAGAGCTTCAAAATTTGAGTCAAAATCGAAATTTAAAGAGCTTGTTTATAGCATTAACCATTGACTTGTTTTAATTGGATAGAAACTTATTATACTATAAGATTTTTTGGCTGGCCGAACAAACTAAAAAGAAAAAAAGTATTTAAATATTTTTTAGATAGAAAATAAATGTTTTTAAAAAGAAGAGGTACAGTAACCAAGGAAAAAGATGTCCTCCCAGACGAAGGAAAAAAATGAACAAAACACCTCTGAAGCTGAAGTCCAACAGGAAGCCTAAAATCACATTTATGAAAAGCACCTTAAAAAGTTAAAAGTCAAAAACAGTGCCTTTTTAAAGTGTTTAAACATAACCCAAAAAAACACAAGCCAATTAGGGAAATCAGTATACCATATCAAGTAGAACACATTGATTTGTCAAGCCTACAGCATCAAAAGGGCCCTAAGTCCCACTATACAGGATTGAATAATTTATAAAAAATGACTTCTTAAAATCCAAAGTTCATGCGTTGAGCCAAATTTAATTCAGGTCCCAAGATGCGAGCTTCTCATCAGAATTTTAGTAGTAAAGAATCTTTTCTTTTCCAAAATCCATGTTTTCTAAATCTTGAGACGGAAAGAAAATGATGCAAGAACAAGGGTAAGATTTTCAAAAAATTTTCCAACATGCCATATCAAATGGAAACCAAATATCAAATCTTAAAGACTACCATAAGAAACAGTACTCCAACACCAAACAGTGTGAAGAATAGATGTTGCTTCAAAAGATTGACAGGCCTGTAAATATCCACCACTTGATTCTTGGACAAGCAAATGAAGAGCCTGCACATGCAAGAGCAAGATTAAACATGAATAAATTGATTCAAAATATAAATAGAGATATATATGCATATCATCATCTCTTTCTAATTTTTATTTTTTCTTTTCTTTTTTATTTTTAACATAAATACATTTCCATGACTTGAACTACCAATTATAAACTACATAACAAAGCTCGAATGCATACAGAAATACTATGTATTTGAATTTCCCAATTGCAAAGATCATCTCTCCATACCATAAAACTAAGTCAGAGAATCCAACTCATATTGAAACATTGTAAGAAAACATAAACTGATTGGAAACATGAATAAAAATTTAACATGACTTTGTAATCCAAAAATGAAAACACAACTTTTCCAAGTTGTCAACAGAAAATGAAGGTCCAAATAAAATAACAAAAATATAATTCATAAAAAATTAATTGAATCTTTTCTTATGGTATATTTATTCACAATATGATACAATATTTATTGTCTTGGAAAACAGTTTGCTAATTCTTAAATGCTTATTTTTCATCACATCAAAATTAGCCAATGAATCATACATGCACATACAAAAACAAACTTCCACATTTCATGGCATGATATAGTACGACTTTCTCAATTTTTCTGGGGCATAACCAAAAACATGACCTAATGGTGTTTTCAGAATAAAAATAGTTGGGGAAAGGTACTACCTACCCAGTGCAAGGGACATATGGCCGCCCAGCAAGGAGCAACGTACAAGGCAAGACCATCTCTGCCCCAACAAGCCAAATAAACCTAGAGCAACTCAGTGAAGGCTTGTGCAAATCATAGCTCTGATCTAACCTATCTAGGGGACCTAAAGCCAGCCATGAAAGCACACACATACCCCAGCTCTCGCTTAACATGCCCAAAAAAAAGGTTTATGAGAGAACCATCTCTAACCTAACCTGCCTAAGGATCTACGTGTAGCTTGGTGTAGAATGACTCAGGAATCACCTCCTATCCAAACAGCCATCATGGAAGCTCAGGCCAGGAATACCAACTTGCCTTGATACATGCCTCCACCTTGACTTAAGGACGCCATGACCCGCCTAGTGAACCAAGCCCATTCACCTCTGAGAAGGCACACCAATCTCACTAAGATCCTGGAACAGAGATAACTAGATGTTTGTAGAAATCACAGGGACATTATGAGGGAATCAGAAGGCAACTAACTCCACAATTAATTAAGCAAGTTGCACTGGATGGAATCAGAAGGCAACTAACTCCACAACTAATTAAGCAAGTTGCATTGGATATTCTAGCAGCTTAGAAAGTGTTCACAACAAGCTCTCATACAACTGATTAAGCAAGTTGCACCAGATGTTCTATCAACCTAGGAAGTGCTCACAATAAACTCCCATGTAGGGCCTATACTAACTCACCACTTAAACAGAAATGAGATCTGTTTGTTGCAACTCAACTTCTCCATGCATTCTTGCTTCCTCTTCTAACTTGAGTATTAAAGAGGTCCACAAAAGACAACTCAGGGCCTCCCAAGTCATTTCTCTTGCTGGTAGCGTGCAAGGGCTCAAGCATGCTCATGGACAGATTTGTGGCAACAGAATCTGCCATTGCTGCCAGAGAGCAGCTCTTGGTCTTGAACAAGGCATTCTACCTACATAGGTGTGGTCACAACAACTAGTTCCCAGCCTTTCAACAGAAAATTGGGAGAATACTTAAAGAGTTATCGCAAAACAAGAATAACCTGTCATTTGAGCATTAGGGTTAGCCCTCTGCTACTCTTATGAGAGAAAGGCATGTTCACCATTCACTGACAAAGAGGATATGCAGGGGCAGCATCAAGGATCTGGAGCCATGAGAGATAGAAGGAAGGAAATGTGAAGAAGGAAGAGAGGAGAGAGGAGATACAAGGGGGAATCACACATTCAACTCAATTCAAATTCATCAACTACTGTCTGCAACATGGCTTTCACACACTATTTATGAGAAAACCTCTAAACACATGAAATTACACATATACCCATAAAACAACATTACTTTACAAACATACCACTAAAATATACGAATATTACAAACAAGCCCTCAAAATACACATAATATTGTACCAATTTTTAACTAAACTCATAATAAACTACTAAATAAATACAAACCCTTTGACCCAATTCTTAATTATTCTCCAACAAGGATCTTCCCAAGGTCTTCCTTCTTATCCTACATCAAATATCCCCTAGTTAGAAAAAATTCGGCCTCCATTTTATAATGTTGGAGGATCAAAAGTAAGAAGCAAACTTGTAATCTTTGAAAGCCAGTGCTTGAGTGATACAAGAAACCATGCTCCATTGGCAACACCATAGAAGACTTTAATAGAGAATTAGCATCAATGAACATGGGGATGACAAACTAAACAATAGGAATGTTTGAGAGATTTTGGATATCTTCAAAAACATGTATTTCCTTTCTTGTTGTGTCTTCAAGTTGAGTAATTGTGACTGATTCTTCATCTTGGTTGATTGAGAACTAGATTTCAAAATGATTTTCTTTGCATTATAGTGGAAGATATATGTCCTTGAGTCACGCCCAAATCATCCAACCCAAGACAACCAAGGAGCACATGGCCAATGATATCATACCAAACATTATCAAAATAAGAACCCATTTAAATGGGATGTAACCAAACATCTTCATAAACATGTAAGGTAGTGTTATCAATCAAAGATATTTCATAAGGCTCTGGGTGAGGTTCCAAATGAAGTTGCATACGTGTGACCTTGTTTGTAGAAACCATATTCATAGGGCGTCTTCCATCAATGATGATTTTACAAGCATTTCCTCCACACTTGAGAAAGGTGTGGAAAAGCTTGAAATTGTGCCCAAAGTATGATAAATGACATTCCTTTGCCCAATAATTTGTCACCAAATTGTTCGATTCGTACATATGGTCACTGCAACTATATATAGTAACTGCAACTACATATCACCAAAATGCCTAAACACAATTTGGCCACAATTCTCAATCTATTTACATAAAACCACAATTTTGACTCTCAATTTTCAAGAAGTATCTTCAAGTCAACTTTAATCTTGAGTATCACATAGAAATGAAACAAAAACACTTTAAAAAACTCACAAATTGCAGCAACCAAACATTACTTTTAATCCTGGAGTGACACTTTCTAGCCTTTTAATACCAAATTATTGCAGTGCTTGCAATATATCATGTCTGCAATCAAAATATCATGCAGAAAATCAAAATCTCAGGAGAAAACACCAAATTCTTGTGATTCTGGCAGTCATAGGGAATTCCAGCACATTTTCTCATGTGGGTTGCTAGTGCATGCCCCGCTGGCAGCAACTTCCCAGCAAAAAAAATTGAGGCACAGAGAGATCAGGGAATGAAGATAAAAATAGCAAAGGTAGTGTGATGAAAAAACACGGGGTCAGGGTTTTCGAAGAGCCAACGACTAGCCAATCTTTGGCCAGTGCATGGGACCACCCTCCTGGTTAAACGGCAATGAGAATTTTCAGGTAAGATTTCACTGGTATCTGTTTCTGTGGGTGTGGGAGGTGTTGTGGAAACTTTTTGAGGAAATGGATGTTCGAAAAAGGGGGGCAGGACAGGAATTTTCGAAAAGTTCAGAAATATGAATGCTTTTCTTTTTTTGGATCTTCCGGAAACTTCTGAACTTGTACAACAATTTGATGTTATACAAGCAATAGAATTCAGAAATCAGAGAGAGAGAGAGAGAGAGAGAGAGAGAGAGTAATTAGAAAGTTTGGAAAGAAGAAGAGAAGAGGAAGAGAAGAATAAGGGAGAGATAGAAGAGGAGGGTATAGGCAAGAATGGAATAAAAAATTCAAAAACAGAACAGGGGAAGAAATAGAATTACAGACAGAGCAGAGAAGAAGATATGGAGAAGAAAGAACATGAAAAGAGAGGAGAAGAGGAGACGAGCAGGGGAAAGTGGGTGGATTGCAGTGAAAGAATGCAGATTGTGGTTGGGATCTGATATCAAATCATGCAGGGGCAACATCAAGGATCTGCAGCCATGAGATAAGGGAAGAAAGGGGAATAAAGAAGAAAGAACAGAGGAAAGAGGAGATACAAGGGGGAATTGCATGTTCAACTCAAATCAAATTCATCAACTACTGCCTATAACATGGTTTTTTCCACACACCACTTATAATAAAGCCTCTAAAAACATAAAATTACACATATACCTCTAAAACTACATTACATTACAAACATACCCCTAAAATATATAAATATTACAAACAAGCCCCCAAAATACACATAATGCTATACTAACTAAATTAAACACATATAAACTTCTAACTAAACCCAAATCGATCCTTTGACCCAATTCTTCTTAATTATTCTCCAACAATAATCTTCCCAAGGTCTTGTTTCTTGTCCTAGATTCTTGGGTTTTCAATTGTTTTCACTGAGAAATGAAGCAAATTGAAGACAGGTTTTGAACAAATTGATGAAAAATACAAGCAACGAAGACATTGCTATAGACTAGGTGGGCAACTTTGATTTTCCTTTCACTCGAAGGGGGGAGATGACAGAACCATGGCTTGGAAAACTCAAAGCACTTGAAATGGAGTTGTTTGATGAGAGCATCAACCCACTGGATCATTTGGGTATGATTAACTCAACAATACTTGTTATGAAAGTATGCACGCACATAGAACAAATTGAAAAAAAAAAAAAAGGTGAAAACAAGTACATAATGATTTACATGGTTCAACAGTGTGCGTACATCCACAAACCCTCTACACAATTTCCATTATCTCATATGCTTTAAAAGTTTCAACACTACGCTACAAGCATGTCTATATAGCCCCATGTGAAAACCCCAAATGGTTTTATACAACAATATAATGAGCATGGGGTTGGGGCTGTGGGTGGCAACCCTGATGAACTTGCACTAGATTTAAATGGAAAAGGGAGGTTTCACAAATAAAGGGGCCTTGCTTTTGATGTGAGCCATAACTCAAAAATGTCTGCTTTGGCAAAATATTCACCCCTATGGAGCTTTCAAACCTATGCCTCCACCTAAAGCCATAGATATTAAGCAACTAGTAACATAGAGTAAGTTCAAGCAATGCAAGAACTTCTCCTTAGTAACAACTTTTATCACCATTCAACTGCATTCTCTTCTATAGCCGCCTTAACCAAAATCTCACCAATAGCAATCACCTATCGCATATCTAGTGACAATGTGCTTTTTCCTAGCATGATTGATTCATTGCCAAGTAGGTGGCACTCTATTGCTACATGGCATGCCAAGTTCAGTTACCAATTTGTTCAACCACATAGCCTCCTTCGCAACCTTTTTCACTACCATATATCCTACTTATGTTGCAAGTAATGCGACAACTAATTTTTTCAAGAATTTCCAACAACTACGTCCTCCCCCCATAGTGTAGACATAACCTATGATGGACCTTCTATCATCCAAATCTCTTGCATAATTTGCATGAAAGAACCCTCAAACTAAAGCCGAACCCTACATTGTACCAAACTCAATGCCAAAATGTGCAATGCATTTCAAGTACCTAAAGACCCATTTCAAAGCTCTCCAACACTCCTACCCCAGATTTGTCATAGACTAACTCACCATAGTAACTACATGTGCAAGATTTGGACAAGTACAAACCATGGCATACTTCTAGCATCCCATAGCATTGGTTGACATCTCCTCCACATCTTCCTCTAATTTTTGTGACATTGTATCTAAAACGATTTGCTAATGGAGTAAACATTGGCTTAGCATCACTAATGCTAAAATCTCTCCAACATCTTCTCTATATAAATCTTTTGAGATATCTAAAACTTTGATCTTTCCTATCTCTCTATATTTCCATTCCTATAATCTTCCTTATAGCCCCAAGATCCTTCATCTCAAACTCCTTACTCAACAAAGATTTAAACAATTAACATCATGGATATTTTTTGCAACAATCAACATATCATCTAACATAATAGCATGAAGACAAATGAACCATAAACACAACAATCATACTCACTATGAGTGTATACAATACTCATGATACATGAATCAAAGAAGTTGAACCAATGCCTTGGTGATTGCTTAAAACCATAAATGATTTTTTCACCATGCACGCATAGTTCTCCTTCCTAGGTTCCTTGAAATATTCCAACAAATCCATATAAATTTGCTCGTATAGGTCACTGATTTTGTGCCAAGACTCCATCATAACTTCCATCCACCTATTTCTTTCCATCCTAAAAAGAATATAGAACTCAATTTCTAGTGACAAAGGCAAAAGAGAGAATGTCCTTAAAAGTTAAAATCATATCTCTGCAATGCTCCGATAATGTGGCTAGGTCTGTCTATAGCAACAAGATACTCATATAATGAAGCAACTCATATGGTTGCCTTAATTGAATGCACCTTTGCTTGTCTTCTTGTCTACCAAATCCACCTTCACTCCTACCCCTCATGTACCTACCAAACTCCACCTGCACTCTTAATCCCATATCAACCTTCCAATGTTTATTTTCTTTGTTCTTCAGCATAGATGCCTCATCAAACACCACATCTATGCTAAACACTACCTTATTGACCTCTGGATCCCACAACTTGAAAACTTTAACCCTATTTATAGCCAATGAAAATGCACATCTTGTGTTTAAGGTCTAGCTTCGATCGAAGCTTACTAGGAATGTAAGCTTATAATGGGCTAGCCAAGATCCTCAATATAGAGTAATCAACCTGTTGACCAATTCAAACTTCTTTGGCCACTTTACCATTCAGCTTCTCAGAACGAGACACGTTAATAATATAACAAGCCTGCTAACTGGACATGCCCAAAAACACCCTATTGCGATGTCCTGAGAGCAAGGTGCCCCGGGAGGTGAGGGAAATAAAAATATATGATTTTTGGAAAAAATTGGAGTTTTGGAGTCGCCACTAACCTATTTTTCTTGGTGCGGTTAGAACACCTGATTACTACTCAATTAAGAATAGTATTGGTCTGCATATACCAGGATTGGGATCTAGAGTTCGGTTATGTTAGAGGAAGGTATTCTTTTAATTTACTCATTTTTAAATAAAAAAATAAATGAACAAATATACATAATTAATAGAATGTAACCAAAATAGGGTGTGGTTTAGGAATGTCTAATAAGACCCCCAAAAGAGGGAATCTTGCTAGAAGAACCACCTTCAGAGCTAATACAGGTAAGGTGTGAAATGCCTCATTGCCCTTTTTATAATCATAGGGACACACCTACACAAAAACCAAGAAAATCATCAAAAATATTTTTTTAAAGCATTCCCGAATTTTTCAAAATATTTGTAGAATTCTTCTAAACATTTTTAAAACAAAGAATGAATAACACGCAAAACTAAAGTAAAGATAAAAACTACATGAATTTAGAAAAATAAACAAAAAATTGAAACATAAAGATGAATTATTTGTTTTATAAACTAAAGAAAAACAATGACGAAGATATACACAAAATTAAAAACAACACAACACAAGAATCATATATAAAATTAGTACACAAATATAAAATAACAAATTAATGAAAAATATATAACACATGTAATAAATTATAATTAACAAAAAAACAACCTAATTAATAACGATTACAAATAAAAAAAATAAAAATACAACGAAAATATATTAGACATATTGACAAAGTAGAAAATAAAATAAAATAAAATAGCACACTCAAAATAAAACATTTCTAAAATTCACGAGATAAAGAAAAATGACTTACCTCTTCGACGGAATTAAAGTGCGGTTGCTGCGGACCTGCGGTCTAGCGACTGGTGGTCGAGGCTAAGAGGATTCCCGACGAGACTTGCAAAGCTGATCTCGATGAAGAAAATGTTGTAAGGTTGCTGCTTGATGGACTTGACATAGTTGGAGACTAGTTAGGAATCAGAGGGCCGGAGCCAATGGCGACCTTGCTGCCCTTGAGATCGGTGATGTTGATGAAGCCCGGGTTGTCGGAGGCGCTGCTGGTGGTCTGATAGAGAGTGTTGATGGGGGTGGTGCCGTGGTTGATGGCGTCTCGGAGGTGTCGTCTGCTAGACATGCAGTGTTGGTGGCATGACCGTGAGTAGAGGTATGGTCACATGATGATTCATGCAGGTGGAGATGGTGATGGCGGCAGTGATGGTGGAACTGAGGTAAAGGAGCTGGAGTAGGCACACTAACATCACCACCATGAAGGGAATGTTGCAAAGTAGATGAAAGCCGAACTTGTTTAACTCTAAAAAGGATGCCTTTTGGTCTGCCCTGTAGGCCTTTTATGCCCATTTCTGCAACCAGGAGGCCTTGCTTCATATCCATTCTTAGGAGCGGAACTGCTTTTAGGTGAAGGTGAAATTCTTCCAAGTGCATGTGAACCTTTCTTAGTTGCAAAGGCACAGGCAATTGCAGGTGCAATTGCAAGAGTAGGATGGGCATCATGGTGATGAAGGCAGTGGTGGTGATGATGGTGGCGGCTAGTGTGAGTGGCAGAGATGGGCCGACATGGTTGTGCTTGGGTGGAGTCATGGTGTGGACGGTGGAGGTTGACCACACAAGTGACAACCACGATGGAAGTGTGGATGTGGGCAAGGAGAGAGAAGATGGCAGCCATAGCTGTGCTTGGGTGGAGTCGTGGTGTGGAAAATGGAGGTTTGCTGCAGAGGTGACGACCACAATGGTAGTGTGGCTGTGTGCAGAGAGAGAGAAGATGGTGGCCATGGTTGTGCGTGGGTGGAGGTTGTGCACGGATGGGCGAAGGAAGGAGGGTGTCATGCTCAGAGCTGCCCTCTGCCCCCTTTCTTTTCTCTTTTCTATTTTTTAGGGTTTCCTCCACCAAACCCTTTTTTTCTCTCTTTTTCTTTTCCTTTTTTTTTTCTTCTTTTTTATTCCCACTCCCAAAAGACGTGCCTCTCCTTTGGCAGTCGTGCTCCCTTTATAGGTTTAAGGTTTTCAAAAATTCATTCTTTAATCTGCAGATTTCCCAATTAATAAAGATTTTTCAATTTGGAGAAATAAATCATTCAATGTAATTGGATATTCTGGCATATTCCCTTTTGTATTTTATTCCCCTGTATTTGTATTCCCGTATAAAATATGTGCAATTGATTTTTTGAATAATTTCCTTGTGGGACCCGGTTGCAAAAAGGGGTGAACTTAATTTTCGGAAACAAAAGGACTCAATTTTATTTTCAAGGGGCTTAATTTTAAAATAACAAGGAGTTAAGGACTCAATAAAGCAAATTTGATAGCAGGACTCAATAACAGGGATTCAATTTTGAAGCAACTGGGACTCAATTTCAACTCATAAGGACTTAATAAAAAGGACCCAATTAACAGAGACTCAATAATATGGGCTTAATTTCAAAATGATAGGGACTCAATTTTAAAATAACAGAGACTCAAGGAGGACTCAATAAGATTTTTTATTCAAAAAAAGGACCCTTAAATTTCCGAAATATAAAATTGACCCCTCCTTATGTAAATTACCATGTTATTATGAAGGGTCCCCCACCACCCCCCCCCCCCTCCTCTTCCAAAAAACACAGAGAAAAGAGAGGCCAGTTAAAATTGGGGTGTCTATACACCCAATCTTATAAGTAGTCTTATAATCCTAGCTTTCTCAAGTAGGGTTTCATCCTCTCAACCACCCTAGTGTGATTCAGAATCTAACTATAAAATATCTAACAATTCCCTCAAGAGAAGTTCAAAAAACACATCAAACTTGTACTCCAACCCATTATCTAACCTAAGCCACTTCACTAACTTTCTTTTTTGTTCCACGACCTTAGCCTTCCACTCCTTAAATTTGGAAAATACTTGACTTGTCCTTCATCAAATAAACCCAATGCTTCCAAGAGAAATCAATGAGTTAACAAACTCCATTTCGACCCACAAACATCAATATGAATTACAAACATGGTCTAGAATGCCCCTGCTCTTTCTGGAGGATAACTTGAATTTATCTCTATACTATTTACCCAAAACACAATACATCAACTCTACACCCATTCAACAATTTCCTATTATGGAGTTCCATCATACCTTGCTCACTCATATGTCTTGAACACAACCAAAGCATAGTGTCAACCATGTTGGTATAGTGGCTGCACTACCACAATTGTACGACCTAGTAGCTAATACAAATAGTTATCAACCCATTCACCACACATGAACCATATAAACCTTTGAGACCTTTAGAATTCCATTGCTCGAAAATAAACCCAATGCTTCCTAGAGTAATCAATGAAGCTAATGAAGTACAGGGCTCCATTTCGATCCACAAACATTAATATGAATTGTGAACATAGTTTAGAATGCCTCTACCCTTCTGTGGAGAAAAACTAGAATTTATCTCTACTCGATTTACCCAAAACATAATACATCAACTTTACACCCATTCAACATTTTCCTATTATGGAGTTCCATCATACCCTGCTCACTCATACATCTCGAACACAACCAAAGTATAGTGTCAACTATGTCGATATAGCTGTTACACTACCACATTTGTATGACCTAGTAGCCAATACAGATAGTTATCAACCCGTTTACCCCTCAAGAGCCATATAACCCTTTGAGACCTTTAGAATTGCACTGCTTGAAGTGATAGAAAGTCCATGCAAATTCTTTTCGAAGTAACCAAGTCAAAGCAAATTCTCCTTCAATTCTGGAAAATGCCTAACATTCAATCATGTTGTGAGAATACCATCAAAATCCAAACATTCACACCACCAACACCAATCATGGGACAAATATGATCATCCCTATAAACTACAAACCCACCATTACACTCTCTAAGTATTGAATGACTCTCTATATAGACCAAGGTCTTAAATTTCGATTTGGACTCAAATTTGAAAGCTCTTAAAGTATGGAAATTTCGACAGAAATTTCTATTTCAATTTGAAAATATAACATAAATCAATAGTAAAGCATGAAATTCTTTGTGAAGCTTTAGAAATGGTTAACAAACATAATAATGTAAGTTTTAGGACTAATATTACAAGTTAAATACATCTATGTTGTGTATGAGGTGGAAAAGTTGTAATATAGTATGTGTATCAAACATATTTGTAAGATAATGTACAACAAACCTATTCAGCTAATACAAATGAAATTCACAAATCATTTAAATATTATTTATTATACAAATAATGATAATTTAGACATAAATGGTGAAATAAAAAGTTGCAGTAAGTTTATTTTTTCATGAAATTTCAAAAGCATTTGTAATAATATTTTGTTTCGATAAAAATAAATAAAATAAATTAAGAGAGAAATTTCACTTCACTCCTAAATCTGTTATTTGAATTTCGAGGAAATTTCATTGTATAGTAATTTCAACAAGTTTCGCTGAAATTTCGAGATTTCGATAAATTTTGAGATGATTCGTTGAGAATTCAACAAAAATTATGCAAAATAGAAATCAATTGCCATTTCGATTTCAAGGGTGACAAAAATCGGAAATTTTGAAAAAAATTTCAACAATATCGTGGAAATTTAAGACCATGATATAGACAATAATGAATGGAGAAACTAGAACCATAATCGAAAAAATCTTGAAAGAATTGTAACCTAAAGCAACCAAGAAAGAACTATTTGTCACAACACTTCTGGACCTTGATGGAAGGTCTTGCGTCTTCCTCTTTCTCCCAAACAGGGCAATCCCACCACTTACAATGCCATTACTGTTTTCACTTGAAACACTCAACGTTCTTTTGGCCCTTGATTTAGACTTCAGCCTACCATTTGTCTTGCCCTTATCCTTGGATCTCCCTCTCCTATGCTCAGCTTCGTGGACCAAGCCCTCTGGTTCATGGTCCTCCTTTTTAAGTCATCTTTTAGCTTCAACCTAGGAACCTCATAACATGGTCATAAATTTCCACAAAATTATCAAAATTTCCAGTTTCCGTGACCCTCAAAATTGAAATGGCAGTCAATTTTTGTCTTGCATAATTTCCATCAAAATCTCAACGAATCATTCGAAATTTATCAAAATCTCAAAATTTTAGAGAAACTTGTCAAAATTTGAACTATGCAATGAAATTTCCTCAAAATTCAAATGAGAGATTTAGGAGTGAAGTGAAATTTCTCTCTTAAATTATTTTATTTATTTTTATCGAAACAAAAGATTATTACAAGTGCTTTTGAAATTATATGAAAAAATAAATTTACAACAACATTTTACTTAACCATTCATGTCTAAATTATCATTATTTGTATAATAAATATTATTTAAGTCACTTATGAATTTCATCTATACTAACTGATTCACTAAATATGTTTAATGTACATTATCTTACAAATATGTTTGAAGCACATTATATTACAAGTTTACAACTTCTCCACCTCATATACAGCATAGATGTATTTACTTGTAATATATTAGTCCTAAAATTATATAATCATTTCTAAAGCTTCATAAAAGAATTCCATGTTTTACTACTGATTTCCATTATTTTTCCAAATCGAAATCGAAATTGACATCGAAATCTAAATTTCCCTACTTTTGGAGTTTTGAAATTTGAGTCAAGATCGAAATTTAAGACCTTGCTCATAAAAACCTCTTCATAGCTTAGGGTGGACTTCCTATAAACCAGTGCCACAGAAAGTGCTCAAACAAAGAAGGAAGAGAACATAATAAATCAACGCCTTATTTTTGCCTTCAATCCTCACATCCACTTTAACCAGATCACAGCAAATCTAATTAAATTGATTTACGTGCTTATTTAGATCTCCACCTTTAGGCATGAAGAAACATTAGTGACCTTCTTAAGAGCAGTTTGTTGGTATGTCCATCTTACCCAATTTCTCACTACTAGTATCGTGTAAACAAATCTTGTGTTGAGCCAAAACATCAGCTACCCACATTCACTGTAGGATGAGGTTTCCTTTCCCATTAGACTTGGCAGACCTAGTCTTTACCAATTCAACCTTGTCATGATGACGATGCAAACCCTAGAAAACCCTAACACAAACTTGGCTCTGACACCAATTGATACAACTTAGTGTTATACATGCACTCACATAAGAAACCAAAAGAAAAAAAAAAAGGAACAAAATGATTTACGTGGTTTAGTAGGGTGCCTACATCCACAAACCCTTGACGCAACTTCCACTATCTTATCAATAAAAATAAGTTTCAACTTCAACACTAGGCTACAAGCATGTATATTTAACCCCCCATGTGGAAATCCCAAAATAGCCTCATACAAGCACAATGCCACTAGGCTTGACTCAAAAATATCATACCATTCATAGGCGGCTTTGTCCCCTTGCATTGCTCGAACGCACTCCCATTGGGGTTAAATGGAAAATGTAGGTTTCACGCAAACTTCAAGTGGACAACCCTTTTGAATATGAGCCACAACTCAACAATGCTACCATAGCTCCCATGAGACCATTGTGGCATTTGTGTGATAGCGCTAAAATTGTTGACCTAGTCCCAACACCATAGCTTGAAGCCTCTTCACTAATCACTTCATCATTAAAATATGATTGGCAAAGACCTCAATAGGCCTGATAAGCCTCATGTACGAAAGGAGGATGTCTCTGAAAGATTTGGTGTGCTGATTTGCTCGCATAATTTTAGAGGTGAGGAATTTAGATTACAAGATTTCCTGGCGACTTTTTATTATACAAAAAAGAAAATAAAGAAAGAGAGAGATTGCTTGCCTACTTCAATAACAACACTGCCTTTTGGGAGGTTCCTTCAATCTATAAGGAAGCAAGCCTAACCAGGAAAATTAATGTTAAAGTCTCAAAGGTTCACAATCATGGAACAGAAGATGATGGCCAAGAGTGACTGTAACAAGCCTAAGAGGAAGGGTGACCATAATTCATAATGGAGTAAAGGAAGGTTTCAATCACTATACCCCATTGAACCAACCCCCCACCCAAGTCTCTTATATAGATTAAAGGATAGGGGCTAATTCTAGCAGTCAACTCCTCTAAGTTCACCACATTAGATGAGACCTATGTTCATTTTTCCATTTTCTATAGAGACCATAGACATGATATTGAGGAATAACACATAAGCCCCAGTTGGCAAAGATCGCCTCTAGAGTTCCATTACAAACAAGGCCAAGGAGATTGGACTACAAGAAAAAGAAGACCAGGGGTATCCTAAAATGAGCTGCTAGCTAGGAAGATTATCATTATTTTCAAGGGAATGGGCAGTGGAGGTGAAAGCAAAAGGACTCAAATCAGCTCAAGCAAGAGTCACTTTAATAATAAGGTACTAGTAAGGCGTGTGTTCAACCTGAGCAACTATTTTCTACTCCCTTGATTAAGATTAAAACCAGAAAGATCTTAGGTAAAAACACAAGGGACAAAGTTCAGCTTATATCCAAATCATCCAAAGCTATATATCAAAAAAAAAGTGGCCAGGGACACCTACTTTGAGGTCCTTCCACCTTGTGTCACAACTCTATTTTGACTTAACCTAATACAAATAAATATCTCTTTCCAATCATATAGATGGAATGACAAGTACCAATGGTCAAGTCATTATAAGAGGAGCACCATCCCAACTTGAAAGGGTGGATTTTCAACTAGAAATAGGATCTAGGCATGCCAACCATAGGCACCATTAAACAAAAGGAAATAGTGAAGCACATGAATCATAACCATTAGTCATGATGCAATACCATAACGGTTAAGGGAGTCATAGCAGAAAGGATTAAAGGGCAAATGTCGACCAAATTTCAAGAAATTTTCATAAAAGCAAAGTTCAGTAGGGAGATTTCAATAAGCCTTATTGTCAAAACCAAGCAGTCTTGAAACCACACCATAGAAAATATAAAAAAAAAAAAGCATGCAATTCTAGTTAAGACTTTCTCAATAAAAAAGCAATCCTCCTATGTTGACCCTCGTGGAAGAGTGAACACAAGGAGGGCCTGGCTACAACTAAGGAAACCACCTTAGTAAAAGGTCACGTCAACTTTGACACTGATTCAATCAATACCTAGGGTGCCTTGCAAGCATACATCTAGAATCCCAAACTTGGAAAAGCTAAAATAACTTTTAAAAAAAACAAAAAAACAAAAGAATAAGAGATATACAAGAAAGAAAAAAGGCCAAAGAAAAGAAAGAATGAAAGAAAGAAAAGAAACAAAAGAGGAAGCAAGAGTGCTAAAGGGGAAAGATGAAGCCTTAAACCATTGGGGAAGAGGGTCAACAATGGCCCTGACGAAAACCCTCAAAGGACCAACCTCGTAAAGTGTGTGAAAAAAACATACAAACACACACACATAAAGAAAGCAAGGAATGAGAAGTAACATACCTAAAACTTAGAAGTAAAAAAAGCACTTGGTGAACATTGCAACAGCAAAGAAACTCTTAATGCAATAGAAAGGAAAATTGGGACAAACCAAAAATAAACAATTAAAAACCAAATAGCTCAATATACATTGCTGGCACACAACCTAATAGCTTAAGTTTCTAGGTAAAATGATAATCTAACATGGTATCAGAGTATGTTACCAGGAGGTCCTGGGTTCTAGTCTCATTGCCCACATTTGTTGTGTGGTGTTTAAAAAAATTATTGTATTTTCTATGATGAGTGTTTCTTGTAGTGTGTTTAACTCCCCATGTGCTGTCGGGCATCACGTGCGGGGGAGTGTTAAAGCTTTATATGCATTGTTGGCACATAACCTAATAGTTTAAACTTTTAGGTAAAATGGTAATCTAACAAGAGAAAAGATCAAGAAGTCAGTCTATTCCCCCCAATCTCTTTGTAACTCATGAAAACTTGCCCCTTGGAAAAATCCATAACCAACACACCACTATGAGGCCAAAAACTGATTTTTTTTTTTGGTTTAGAGTTCAGTGTTTAGGGTCAAACCCACACCCCATTTAATTTTTTCCCAGAAAAATCTGAGCATTGCGCTCCATCATTATTTCCCATAAAACCACAAAAATACCAAACTTCAATAATGCTATCCCATCCTTCCTTCTACTAAAGCCTGCAAAAAAAATGACTAACAAGTCTTCCACAGAAGAAGGGCATACCCAACTCTCTCCTATAATATGAAAAAACCTACTTTGAATCCTCCAATAAAATTCATAGTGCAAAAGAAATGAAAAGTTATCCCAACGTTCTTATAATAGAGCACACATACATCAAGAGAGAGAGGGTTCAAAGGTCTACTAATTTGCAACAACAACAACAAAAACAACAACAACAACAAAACCAAGCCTTAGTCCCACTAAGTGGGGTCGGCTATATGAATCCTTTTCCTCCAATTTATGCGATCATGGACCATTTCTTTTGATAAATTCAAAGATATTAAATCCTTACTCACTATCTCCTCCCAAGTTATTTCAGGTCTACCCCTACCCCTTCTACTGCCCCCCACAGTAACTAAGTCACTCTTCCTCACAGGTGCACTATAAGGCCTACGTTGCAAGTGTCCATACCATCTGAGTCGTCCTTCCCTTATCTTATCTTCTATAGGAGCTACACCTAACTTACCACGAATATGTTCATTCCTGAATTTATCTTTCAATGTTATACCACTCATCCATCTAAGCATCCTCATCTCGGCAACTTTTACTTTTTGGATATTATGTTTCTTCGTCGCCCAACATTCTGATCCATATAGCATAGCTGGTCTTATAGCTGTCCTATAAAATTTCCCTTTCAATTTTAAGGGTATTCTACGATCACATAGAACACTTGAAGAACTTCTCCATTTTACCCAACCTGCTTTAACTCTATGCATTACATCATCTTCAATTTCTCCTTCAACTTGCATAATAGATCCAAGGTATCGAAATCTACAAGTGCTATTTATTTCTTCATCATCAAGTTTAACTTTGTCTCCAATATTCCTCCTATCATTACTAAAATTACATTTCATATATTCTGTTTTATTCCTACTTATCTTAACGCCTCTAGATTCCAAAGCTTCTCTCCATAATTCTAACTCAACCTCTACTCCATCCCTAGTTTCGTCAATTAATACAATATCATCTGCAAACAACATACACCATGAAACCTCCTTTTGAATACTCTTAGTCAATTGGTCCATCACTAAAGCAAAAAAATAAGGACTCAAAGCAGATCCTTGATGTACACCTATGGTAATTGGAAATTCTATAGTTTCTCCATCTATAGTCTTTACACTAGTCATTACTCCATCGTACATATCCTTAATGACATCGGTATACCTATAACATACACCTTTTTTTTCTAAAACCCACCATAGAGCTTCCCTAGGTATCCTATCATATGCTTTCTCAAGGTCAATAAATATCATATGCAAGTCCCTCTTCTTTTCCCTAAACTTTTCCATTAATCTTCTTAAAAGATAAATAGCTTCTGTGGTAGATCTCCCAGGCATAAAACCAAATTGATTTTCTGAGATCTTCGTTTCCAACCTTAATCTTTGTTCAACTACTCTTTCCCATAATTTCATCGTATGACTCATAAGTTTAATTCCACGATAGTTATTACAATTTTGAATATCTCCTTTATTTTTGTATATAGGTATTAAAGTGCTTTTCCTCCATTCATCTGGTATTTTCTTAGTTTTTACAATTGTATTAAATAAATTAGTTAACCATATAATTCCGTTATCACCCAAGCATTTCCAAATTTCAATTGGGATGTTATCTGGTCCTATAGCTTTCTCATTTTTCATCTTTTTTAGTGCAAACTTAACTTCGTTAACTCTAATTTTTTGAATAAATCTTATATTTTTAGTCTTTTCCTCATTTGACAATTCTAAATTTAAGTCTTCTATTTGGTTTTCGTTAAACAACTTACTAAAGTAACTTCGCCATCTTTCTTTAATATCTTCGTCCTTAAACAAGACAATATCATCCTCACTTTTTATACATTTTACATTTCCTAAGTCCTTGTTCTTCCTTTCTCTAATTTTAGCAAGTTTAAATATATCTCTTTCCCCTTCTTTTGTACCTAATCTATCATACAAACTATTAAATGATCTATATTTAGCTTCACTAACGGCCCTTTTTGCATCTTTTCTTGCCTCCTTATATTTTTCAAAGTTATCGCTGTTTCTACATTTTTGCCACGTTTTATACCAAATTCTTTTTGTCTTTATGATTTTTTGTACATCTTTATCCCACCACCAACTTTCTTTGCTATTTGAGAATCTTCCCCTTGATTCGCCTAAAATCTCTTTTGCTATCTTTTTAATAGAGCTAGCTAATCTATTCCAAAGAGTATTTGAATCTATCCCATCCTCTAAGGTCCAATCCCCATCTTTGATCATTTTATCTTTAAATTTTATCATATTTTCTCCTTTTAGGTTCCACCATCTAGTTCTCCTACACTGGTTTATTTTATCCTTTTTCTTCCATTTTTTAATGCATATATCTAACACTAAGACTCTATGTTGTATGGTTAGACTTTCACCTGGACTAACTTTACAATCCTTGCATGATACACGATCTACCCTCCTAGTTAAAAAAAAATCTATTTGACTTCTATTTTGTCCACTTTTAAAGGTTATTAAGTGTTCTACTCTCTTCTTAAAGCAAGTATTCATTATACTAAAATCATATGACATAGCAAAGTCTAAGATCATCTCCCCAGACTCATTTTTGTCTCCATATCCATATCCTTTATGTATCCTTTCATAATTTTTATTATCTCTTCCAACGTGTCCATTCAGATCTCCTCCTATAAATATTTTCTCAGTCCCTGGTATGCCTTGTATAATACTATCCATATCTTCCCAAAATTGTCTTTTAAGATTTTCTGCTAAGCCAACTTGAGGAGCATAAGCACTAATAATATTTATTATCTCTTGTCCTAATACCATTTTGATTTTTATAATTCTATCCCTTACTCTAGTTACATCCACAACGCTATCTTTTAAGTTTTTGTCTATAATAATGCCTACTCCATTCTTATGTTTTTCTTTTCCAGTGTACCAAAGTTTAAAACCTGATTTATCGATTTCTCTAGCTTTCTCCCCCACCCACTTAGTTTCTTGAAGGAAAATTATATTAATTCTTCTTCTAATCATTGTATCCACAATTTCCATGCTTTTACCCCTAAGTGTCCCTATATTCCAAGTTGCTAATCTAATCCTAGTTTCCTGAACTAACGTCTTTACCTGCCCATGTCCAGAATGATGCTAATCTAATCCTAGTTTCCTGAACTAATTTGCAACAAGTTATATGTATTTATCTTATAAAGCACAATCGACTAAGTGAAAGCCTTAACTTTTGGGAGAGTCTTGTCTTTCCAAATAGTAGGATATAGCAAAAAATGAAGAATTGGAATGGATCAAAAACTCAAAAAAAAAGATTTGCAAGAGACTGATCCAAAAACAAAGAATGAGCATCCCTCCCTAAAGAAAGATTAATCCCATTCAATAAAGATAACAAAGATGACAACTCCACCATCTCTCTAGTTCAGAGGTCTCCTAAAGTGGAGGTCCTAAGAAACCAATGGACTACTCAGATCACCAAAAAGAAAGATATAGCTCTATTTTGCTTAGAATTCAAATGAAAGAGATGAGGGAAAAAAGTGGAAAATGAGGCCTTTCCCAACCAAGTGCTTTCCAAAAATGAATACAAGAACCCGTCCCCATCTCAAGTTCAGTGTGAGGAGTGAATGAAGGATAAATCTAGGAAATGGACCTCCACAAAGATTCCTCAAAGAACATCTTAAATTAACATTAGTATCCCACCCATTATCATCCAACCTCCAAAATTACTTCTTATTACCTTATGTCAAAGGGACGATTCTTCTAGAGGGAAGCACTATAACAATTTAGCTAAAAGAGCAGTGTTTTTAGACACCAACTAACCAAGTCCCAGCCCCCTCCTTTAGACCTTCATACATCATCCCAGTTCACTAAATATTCCCTATAACTCCCCCCACTAGACCACAAAAAATCTATCATTGTCCTCTCAAAGCTGGCTAGCAATCCCCACTATAATCTCAAAAATAGACAAAAAAGTATAACAGAATGCTAGAAACACACGCTTGAATCAAAGTTATTCTACCCCCAAGCGTGTCAAGAACCCTCTTCCAACCATCTAATTTCTTTGTCACCCTTTCCACTACTGGATTTCAAAAATCAGCAAGAATAGGGTCACCTATCAAAGGGACCCCTAAGTAAGTCCAAAGCCAATCCAAAATAACACACCCCATTTCAATAGCCGACTCCATAACATGCTAAAGAAGCACAATCAAAGCCACTAAACCGCTCTTCCCAATATTAACTTTTTAAATGTAAATTGATAAGCTAATTTTTTTAATACTAATCTGCACAAAAGAAGGGGAAAGGGGTAAAATCCTTGGGCAATCATTCTTTCCACACGAAAAAATGGAGTGGGGAGGTAAACTTCCCAGTCAAGGAGCTAGTTGTATCTCCTTGTTTGTTCATATCCCTCTACCATAGCACAAGAAACCCTAACAAAGTCTCATCAATAGCAAGAAACCCTCACGGAGTCTCCATCCACCATTGCACAATAGGCAACCCTCACATAGTTTCGCCCAACAGCAAGCAACCGTTCTTTAGCCATTGTAGGCTTTGAAGCCTTCTTCTCTTATTGTCTTCACAAGCTTACAACCCTCTTCTCACACCATTGCATGCTTTGTAAGTTCTTCTCTCCCAAATCTAGATCTCCACTTTTGGCGATTTGGAACTCGACCCTCGTCGTCCAAAAAACTGTCAACCCTTGAATTGGTACATGCAATTTGTATTGCGATTCTTGGGGAGGGGGGGGGGGGAGGAGGTAGCAACCTAGGTTACTATGATACAAAACACAAAAGGGTCGAGCACCTAGAGAACGCCCACATGACCTAGATGCAAGTCTAGCCCAACCAGACATCACTTCTCTCCAAAAATTTGTGTAGGCATGGTAAGGAAGATGATTGGAGCTATGAAACCTAATGGACCAATGTGGGAGAAATGGGTGAGAAAGGAAATTGCATCCACAAGACAAGTAATGAATCAACTCATACCACCAAAAGAACAAAAGTAAGACATAATTACTCCCTTGACCTATGGTTACTAACACCTCAAGTGCGGATGTGAAGGGCATCTAAATGCACCACCTACCCAAGGGACACATGGTAGCTCAACAAGGGGCAAGATACAAGCGGAGATCATATCTAAGCTGACTTGCCCAAAAGACCTTAAGCAGTAGTGAAGGGCTATTTGATCCCTAGCTTGTACCTGACCACCCGCCCAAGGCCACTTTATGAAGGCTTAGGTGAGCTCTAGCCCCTACCTAACCTACCCAAGGGACAAAGTGCAGCTTAATGAATTCTTATGCAGGCGGGCCTTGCTCTAAGTCGACCTACCTAGGGGCCTAGGGGCAACTTGGCAAAGGCCTACATGAGATCCATCTCTAACCTAACCTACCCAAGGACCTTTGGGTAGCTCGTTGTACATTAACTTGGGGCACCCCCCAATTCAAGAAGCCCGTGGACCAGTGCAAATATACAAAGATCCACGCACGTCCCAAGAATGCAACCAAGCACCTCGTGATGCTCAGAGCAGCTCAGACATGGAATACACTGCCCTGTCCATACCTCCACTTTAACCATAAGAAGACAACCACACTAGAAACATACCAAAATTCAATTGAAGCTGATAGAAACCATGTTTCATTCCATGGGAATAGAGAGGCAATTAATCACAACTAATTCAACAAATTGCTCCCGATGACATCCCAAGCAATGACAACAACAAAATCCCTAGTATAAACTCAGTACTTAAAGAGAGAGCAAGTATGTTCATTGTCACTCAACATCTCCTTGCATTCAAACTTCCTCATCTCTCTTCAATGCTGGAGAGGTCTCCCAGAAGGGGATTGGAGCCACCCAATGACAAAATCTCTTGGTGGGAGTTACAAATGTGAGTATAACAACAAATTAGCCAATTTTTAAACAATATTGAACTCTTCGATAAAATATTCATCATGAAAAGCATATTTTCTCATCAGCGCCAACACAAAATTAGGAAGGATAGCAAACCAAAAAAAACAAAAAAAAAAAAAGAAATCCACTAGGAAAGAAGCTGAGATCATGATTGGTTTTGTATCTCAAAACCATCTGCCTAACGTTTGGACTTCAACTAACAGCCAAGAGATTGAAGGGAAAGAAAAGAAGTTACCAGACTATGATATCCTCATCTTTGCGTTCATACTATAACTCTATCTCCAGCCGCCCACTGTAGTCCCTCCCTAGAGAACCCAAGAAGCTTCATGGGTGATATAAAGATAATTAATCCATCAAAACAAAATACATTAAACGAATCATGGTTGAATCAAGAAGATCAAAAGTGAGCGAGGAGAAAGACAAACATACCTAAATCGACCTAAATCAGTGGGCCGTACTTCAATGCCGCGGATACTCAGGCGTTCTTCTGGTAAATCGCGAAAGATGATTTTCACATGGGAGGTGAAATCACTCGGTCTCAATGTCCGGCCTGTCCAATTTTCGCCTTTATAAACCTTCAGAATCAAAGGCGTTAGCGAAATCTTATATTCCTTTGAAAATTTAGCAGCCGGGAATTCTTTAGTTCCGCCGGATGGAACGCTGATTGAAGCAGCGTCAATATAGCCGTCCTTATCCACTTTGATTTCGATCACATCATTGGTTAGATTTTCAAGCACAACAATTCGGGATCCTGGCCTAACTGGCATGGCGTTTGGGATCAAGATGTGGAGAGAAAGAAGCCCCCCTATCTCACCTAGAGGCAGAAAACATTTTTTATATAGAATTAAACGAACTAAATTCTAATGGTGGTGGGGGTGAAGAAAAGAGACGCATGAGCATTGAATGCTAGATGTCGGAAGAAGAGACGAGCTTCACTACTTTTCAATGTCAGCTGTGAAGACTCCCGCCACGGAGTGGACCCTGTCTTTAAGTACTGTGGAAAATGTAATTTTCTGTATATGACAATTTATTATGATAGGAAACTAATTAGCTCTCATTTTATTTATATGAATGAATTTTAAAATTTTAATTTTAATTTTAATTTTAATAATTTATAAAAAAAATATTGTATAAAATTATATTAAATTTCAATTTTAGAATACATGATAGTCCAACCATTCATGATTATCATAATCCTTACTACTCTACCAAGTCAAATGCCTCCTTATTCCTTTTCTCCTTCTCTATTTTTTTCTTCTTCCTCCTTATTTTTTCTATCTTTTCTTAGGTTGATGCAAATGGGAAAAAGTCAAGCTTGCACATTTGGTGTTTGATCATAAGGAAAGTAATTAATAACTAGTTATCAATGATTTCATTTGAAATTTTACATTTGGTCTACTGTCTCTCTCTCCATCTCTTTGATTTTTCAATTTTCTTTATCGTATGTTTTGTCGAGTTATATTGTTGTCTTTCCAAAAGAAAAAAGCTTGTATTGTAAGTGCTTTATTTTTATTTTCTTATCACATCAACTATAAAACAATATTTTTTTCATCTTTCAACTTTTATTTGCTAGGAGTTTAAGGTAATAATTTTACAAAGAAATTTCCAATTTTTACCTTCTATCGGTGTTTCCAATAAATAGCTACACATATTTCATTGCATAAATAGTTAGTTTCAGTGATGTTTAGGCTCCACTTTTAGGGATTAAAAAAATTCTATATTTTGAATGCTTCTATAGTGTGAGGAAAAACATGAATCCATGAGTTAACTTTTGGGATTGAAAAGGTCTTGGATCGCTCAACATTGAAATCAGAGTCATGGTTCAACATTTTTCCTAATATGTTGGGAATGTGGTGCTGTCGATTTGGAACATGATGTGTGAGGACGGCATTGTTGGAATTATTCACATCGATTATGAAAGAAGTTAGTGGTCAGTTATTAAGTGTGAGGAAAAATCTCATTTCATGAGTTAACTTTTGAGATTGAGAAGATCCTAATCCACAACTTATCACTACAATTTGGATGCCAAGATTATTGGACAATGTTGGATTTTTTCCCCTTTTATTTATTTTTTTATTTTTCATAAAATGCTCAATTTGAGTGCCAAGACTATTGATAGATATTTTTAATATTTTTTTAATCGCATTCATTGATTGGGTACTAGCTCTGCTATTTGAATCCAATGTGCTCCAAGATTGTGGAGCATTGGCGGGTCTGTTAATCTTTTTAAAGTTGGGGTACTTCCACTATCCATGCTTTTTTATTCTATTTTTTTTTTTTTTTAAATTGTTATTTTGATTTGTATTGTATTTTGGATACAATAATAGATTTTCTATTTGTTGCATATACAAGAAGTAATGTTAACATTGATCTAATTATACTGCTTTGTAATTTGTGAGTATGAAAGAATATTAAACAGAATAACATGTTAAAAACATGAGCAACAGAAGAAATTTGTAACTCCGTCCATTGTGTTTGACCTGTAAATATACTGCTAAGAGTTACTTCAATCTCTAGAAAAGAAAACTATAATTTTATGGAGTGTCTTCTAGTTTTTACCTTGACTTGACGGGATAGATTGATAAAATACACAGACCCTTTTATAGGCAAGACTAGGGACCCCTCACATAACTCTTATGACTTTTGAGCTCTCTTATTAGTTCTATTCATCAATGAACAAATATAAAGAATTTGTAACTTTATCGTTAATAAGACTATTAATTCATGCACTCATTGGATAAATAATCACTAAGTGGTCTCAATGTGGAATGTAAACAATCACAACTATTAGTTAATGTGGTTATTGGAACCATAAAATAAAGGTGAAATGTGAATCACTTTAAGGGAATATTTATAAAATAATATAAACATTTCTTACATTCTCCCACTTGATTCACATAATGCAGATTCTTTATCTAAATGAGTCATGATATAATTTTAATTGCATGCACATAATCTTTATTGTGATTGCTCCCACTCACTTAATTCATACTACACAAGAAACAATAGCGGTAGCACTCTACTTATGAAGCATTCCCTTCTATGTGTTTCAATGCATAATACTTCATAAGTAAGCACTTTAAGAAAAACTTTAGAAATGATCAACGTCTTTCAAGTCCAACCTTAATATCTCGATAGATATGATGAATTTACCTTTATATGCGTAAAATTGAATAATTCATCAAAATAACTCTCTGTGTGGCAAAATGTCAACAAGTAAAAGAAAAGAAAACACTAAATGCCACAAAGGCCCATATTATCCACATGACCCTTAAATTGCATAACCGGTAAACCTTTGGTCGTTGGATCCACAATCATCAAGTCTGTAGTAGTGTGTTAAACTATAACCAATTTTTTCTTGATATACTTCCTCACACTAAGATACTTTATGTTGATATGCTTGCTTCTGCTTCCACTTTTATTGTTTTTAGAAAAGAACACTGCAGCAGAATTATCACAATGAATCTTTATTGATCTTTCTATAGAATCAACAATTTTGAGACCACTGATAAAATTCTTTAAACATAAGGCATGTGTTGATGCTTCATAGCAGGCTATAAATTCTGCATCTAGCAGACGTAGCAATAATTTTATGTTTCACACTTCTCTAGGATATAACTCCTTTAGCAAAAAGAAAGATATATCCAAAGGTTGACTTTTTGCTGTCTACACACTCGACAAAATCTGAATCTGAATACGCAATTACTTCCAAAAAATCAGTGTGTCTGTAAGTCAACATGTAATCCTTGGTTCCTTGCAAATATCACATCACCTTCTTTGCAGCTGCCCAATGTTGGAATCCTGGGTTACTCTGGTAGCGACCTAACAATCCAATGGCAAAGCTTATGTCAATTCTAGTGCAAACTTGAGCATACATTAAACTTCCCACAGCAAATGCATAAGGAATGTCTTTCATCTGCTCCATTTCCAATGCATGTTAGGGTGACTAATTTTTTGAAGTTCATCCCCTATATGGGAGCTACTGAGGACTAGCAGTTTTTCATACCAAAGCTCTCTAAAACCTTTTCAATGTAAGCATTTTGAAACAAACCCAAAATTCTTTGTTGTCTATCTCTGTGAATCTTTATGCCAATGACATAAGAGGCTTCACCCAAATCCTTCATTTCAAATTTTCGAGAGAGAAACTACTAAGTCTCATATAGCAAACCTAAATCATTACTTGCAAGTAGAATGTCATCTACATACAGGACCAATAAAATAAACTTACTCCCACTCTCCTTAAGGTATATACATTGATCCACAATGTTCTCATCAAAACCACATGAGATGATAACCTCATGAAACTTTAAATACCATTGGCAGGAAGCCTATTTCAAATCATAGATTGACTGCTTTAACTTGCAAACTTTATGACTATCATCACTAAAACCCTCAGGCTGCCTCATGTATACTTTTTCATCAAGGTCCCCATTAAGGAATGTTGTTTTCACATCCATTTGGTGTAACTCTAAATCAAAATAAGCTACCAAAGTCATGATTATCCTAAATGAATCCTTCTGCGACACTGAAGAGAAGGTTTCATGATAATCAATGTCTTCCTTTCGAGTGAAACCCTTAGCAACCAATCTAGCCTTATATCGTTCGACAATACCAGAAGCATCGCGCTTGGTCTTAAAGACCCATTTATAGCCAATAGTTGCCTTCCCTTATGGTAATTCGACGAGATCCCAAAATTGGTTCTTATGCATGGATTTCAACTCTTCTTTCATGGCATCTAGCCATAGTGTAGATTTATCTGCACTCATAGCTTGTGAAGACGTGATTGGATCTTATTTAGGTCCAACATCAAAATCAGACTCCGTCAAGTATATAACATAGACATATGAAATTGCAGGTTTCCTTATTCTTGAGGATTTTCTAACTACTACTTCCTCATTAGGTAATAAGTCAGTAAAATCTGATTGTAACAATTTACTTGTTAAGGATTGAATCTCTTCCTCATGTACATTATGTCCTAGCAATGGTTGTTCTTGATGACCTTGCGATCAATTTTGACTCAATTCAACCAAATGACCCCCAACAGTGTGTTACATGTCTCTCCGAACTTAATAGTTCGAGAAAGATCACTTTCACTAGGTTCACAATCCTCAAGAAACCTTACATTTCTTGCTTCAACAACTCTTGGACTATGAGATGGACAATAAAACCTAAAACCTTTAGAGTTTAGCACATACCTAATGAAAAACCCACTGATTGTCCTAGAATCAAGTTTCTCACTACAAAAAATCAAGGTATTAGTGAATGATCAAATATGTCACTAATACTTATAAATTCATCACTTATAGTATTAGTGACAAATTTATAAGTATTAGTGACGGTTTTAAATTAGTTGTTATATATACCATTACTACTAACTATTAGTGACAAATTTAAAATTTATCACTAATAATGGAGTATTAGTGGCGGATTATAACCGTCACTAAAACCCTAATACCGTCACTATAAATTCTACATCAGTTCAGCTCAAATTCGTTACTAATAATAGGGTATTGGTGACGAATTATAAATTCATCACTAATAGTACACTATTAGTAAAAGATTCAAATTCATCACTAATAGTGCAGTATTAGTGAAGTATTCAAATTTGTCACTAATATCCTACTATTAATGACGAATTTGAATCCTTCACTAATATTGTATTATCAGTGACAAATTTATAATTTGTCACTAATATCCTACTATTAGTAATGAATTTGAATCCTTCACTATTACAATACTATTAGTGACAAATTTATAATTCATCATTAATACCCTACTATAAGTCACAAATTTGAATTCTTCACTAATAATTAAGAAATTAAAAAAAAATTCAATACTAATTTTTTTGAATCATCAATTCTTGTAAAAATCTGTAATTACATTTTCGCATACATAACCTGAAACCATAATTACTACAAAATTCATAAATTATTCAAAATTTCGAATTCAAATAAAAAATTCAATTAAAATAAAAAAATAACATCTGTTCTGATAAGGAAAAAAATTTCAAAAAATTCAAAATTTAAATACAAATACATTATACAAATTCAAATTAAAATACAGAAATTCTTTTTGTTCAAATAATAATAAAAATTACAAAGAAATAATCAAAAGTTGCATCCGACGACTCTAGTGCATGCATGACATAAAAAAAATTAGTATACAAATGGAGAACAGAATGGAGAGCTAACGCTCAGTATAATCAGGAAGAAAAATATAGAGAGTGCGTCATACAATAATTTTCAACCCTAAACGAATAATTGAAATGAATGTGAATGGCATCCTCTCCCTACCGAATAATTTTCAAGGCTAAGTTTCTTTTGGTTACTCTTATGAACCTTTTATGCAAAGAAAATAGTTCAGCCTGAATTTCTCTATTTGGCATGTTATCACACCAGTCACTATAAGATTCATCACTAGATTCTTCAAATGAATCAGAGTAGTAATTTACCTCAGCATCTTTAGCCATGAAGTAGATGTTTGCTACTTCTTGATCATTTGAATCGTCCTCTGATTCACTTGAACTTGTGTCATCCCACATTGTGGCTTTCATTGCCTTCTTTTTCTTCTTCTTGTCTTTCTTGAGTTGTGGACAATCAGGTTTAATATGTCCAACCTTTTTATAATTATGACATGTAGGAGGTTCATTCTTAATTTCTTTTTTTCTTATTTTTCCTTTATCAGCTTTTGAGCCTCTAAATTTCAGAGTAAATTTCTTATTTTTCTTGAATAATTTTCCAAGTCTCCCAGTAAACAAGGTTATATCATCATTGTCTAATTCGTTATCTTCTTCTTCTTCACTAGAACTTTCTTTAGCAGCATTAAGAGCTATTGATTTCTTGTGTTTGTTACCTTCCGAATTTCTTTCATTTATTGTCATCTCGTATGTGAGAAGAGATCCTATTATTTCATCTAGGGAAGTACTTTTCAAATTTCTTTCTTCCATTATTGCAATGACCTTAGGTTCCCATATAGGTGGGAGTGCTCTAAGTATTTTTCGAACCATCTCATAAGTAGTGTAGTTTTTCCCTAATGCATTTAGAGAGTTTATGATATGGGTGAACCTAGTGTACATACAGGTGATGGTCTCATCAAGGTTCATCTTAAATGCGTCATACTCGCTAGTGAGCATATCAATTCTACTATCTTTTACGTCAACAATTCCTTCATTAGTTACTTCAAGTTTATCCCAGATTTCTTTGGTTGATTTGCATGCCATGACCATATTGAATTCGTTTAAGTCAAGGGTGCAATATAGTGCATTCATTGCACTTGAGTTTGTTTGTAGCATTTTAAATCATTATCAGTCATCTCTTTTTCTTCTTTTGGTATTACTTTATTGTCTACGGTCTTGGTAAGGACAAGGTCACCATGTGTGACAACTTTTCAAGCTTTCCAATCTATGGTTTACAAGTATATCCTCATTCATTGTTTCCAAAAGGTGTAGTTAACTCCGCAGACGATGGGTGGTCTAGAAGAGGATTGACCCTCAGCAGAAGGAGATACACCTAGATGTGCCATATAGATCTTTGTGTAGCTTCTATTTTAAGATTTACTACAACTTGTCTCTGATACCAATTGAAAAGTAAGGTATGCTCCCAAGAGGGGGGGTGAATTGAGTTTTTAAAATTTTCTTTGAAAACTCTTTATTTTACAAGTTCCTTTAGTTAAATATTAACCCTAGCCAACTTTCTTTTCAGCAGTCACTCAAACACAATGATCAATAATCCTTTGAAGTTTAACCAACAATTTTTCAAATTCAATTCTTTATGTTAACAACCAGCTTAATTAAATTCTTAGAATCAATGAATGATTATAATATCAAGATGACTTTCATATGATCAAATAAATTAAGCTTACAACTAAATCTCAGCACAATAACTTTGAGAGAGAAAGGTGTCACGCCAGCCAACTGACAATTTTCTGATTTTAATTTTTGGCATACTTCTGGTGTCAGGTGCCTATCCAGCCGACTAACCTTATGGAAATACACTACTCAGTCGCCTGGTTAGCCGACTAACTCAACGAGATTTGATTTTTTTAAACTCCAACGAGAAAATTTCAAAAATTAGTTTTTCAAAAATAAATGTTATAATAGACTCACAAAGGATGACCTTAAACAAATAAGGCATTGGATTTAATGGGGTTGAAAATAAAAGGAAAAAGAATCTTTACATGAGTTATTTCTCAAAAGCATCCAAAGATTATGCTAGCACATCTTCAAAATGCCTATACTAACACCATATGCTATGAATGTAACAAAAAGGGACATATAAAGTTTGAATGTCCATTTAAGAGGAAATGTGTGAACATAAAACAAGTTTGGAGAATTAAAGAAGCATCTCTTGTTAAACCATCTCAAACCAAGAAAATATGGATACCAAAAATGAAATACTAAATTCTTCAACTTGAATTGATATTAAATTTATGGAACATCATACAAATATATTGAATAAATTGAAATAGATAATAAGGATAAAATTATTCAAGCTTATCTTATTTAAACTCATGAAAATTGTTGACCTCAAATCAATGAATGAATCATATGAGGCATAAAATAAAAAGCATTAGGATACATGAAGTATGGATGTTTAAATGAAATCAAAAGAAAAGAAAATCTGAAGCAAATAGAGCTTATTGATAAAGAAGAAAGCTTAAAAGAAGAATTGTCAGCCGACTGACCATACGACAGCCGACTAACTGAACAAAACCTTTAAAGAGAAAGTATAGGTTAGTCGATTAGACAGAAGCTCGGCCGACTGACTAAAGGAAAAATTGTTAAAAAGTTTGAAATAAAAAACTTAAACAACATAAGAACAATACAAGCAAAAGTATGGTACAAAGCACATGATATGATTTACTCCATTCTTATATGAATGCAATATGATACATGTATACATCTTAAATTTGGTATCTTGAAATTTTTAAAGAAAATGAAAATAATAATAGTTTATAGCTCACTATATTTTGAAAATTGAGCATAAAGTTATGAAGCATGATTTAGAAACATGAATTTTGATATGAATTGATAAATTCTTGGCCATGTATGCTTATGATGGATCATATGGATAAATGGATAAATTTGAATCTAAATAATAGAGTATTCATGAGTTTTGCATAATGTGACATTAACATTGGTATTTATAAAGTATATTAGTATCCATGAATATATAAATTGGTATTTGAGCATGACAAGTATAATTATATCCATGAGTAAATTATGAAATTGATATGATATTTGTATTTGATATCCATGAGCATATACATCAAATGTTTGAAACATGAACGATAAATTTAGAAAGCATAATTGGTATCAAATCTGAATGTATTAAATTCAGGGGGAGTATTATGACTCATAACTTGTATTTTGTTTCTCCCTAATTTTTTTTGGTATCATGAATTATTTTTTTATTGGTATCCTAAATTTTCAATTTGAGTTTGGTATTAAAATTTCAAAAGTTCAATTGGAATTAGAATTAATGAAAATTTAAATTGGTATCATATACTTGATATGCATGATTGATATTCATATGCTCAAAAATATGATTTATTTTGATTGATGTCAAAAGGGGGAGAAGTTTTGAGCAAAAATTGAAAATTGAGTTTGGTATTGAAATATTTTAAAATTTTGAAACATGATTTATATTTTAAAAGGGAGAGAAGTATTTGACAAAGGGGAGAAGTACATGACATTGAATGACCTTGAAATTGGTATTGATATGCATGATATTAAATGATCTTAAAATTGGTGTTGATAGTAATCTTGATCTTACAAACATGTTGAAGATGATGCTTATTGAAAGGGGGAGTCTTTTTAAGGCTTACTCATATATTTGTTCATTATTTGTCATCATCAAAAAAGGGGAAATTGTTAGCCTTATAGGGTTTAACATCCTATTTTGATGCTAACAAACAAGTGGAACTTAACATATTTGGTTGAATGGTGATATTTCAGATCTCACATATGTGAAACCAAGGTCAAGTACTTACGAGAATCAATTGAAACTTATATTCCAAAGGAACATGATCATATGAAGCTTAAATTGCATGAATTCAAAGACTAAGGCTTGAAGATCATGAGAGCGTGGATTTTAAAAAGAACTCAATGAAAAGTTCAAAGTATTTTAAAGCTTGAAGGCGAGAAAATATCAAAGCATGAAGACTTAAGTGTTTAAGAATGACAAATGGCTTAGAAGTCTTTATGTAAGTGCTTTAATATTTAAATATCTTTTGAAATATTGTTGAAGCTCTTTAGGGGAAACACATGGAATTAGAGACCTATTTAAAAACCTCGGAAAATGTTTTATGAAAGACCAAAACAAGAGAGCAAAATTAAATTTTGTTAGAATTGGTGTATTTCCAAGAGGGAGGGTGAATTAGAATTTTCAAACTTTTCTCCTAGGTAAGACTAGATGTTAGTTAGATATTACAACCTAGGGTCTTTCTAAGCAATCTCTAATGCGCTGATAAATATAATATATGGAAATTTAAATTATGCGCATCATTCACACCAAAATATATACGTGCGGTAAATATAAAGTGTGAAAATATAAATAAACACACAATCTGTTATCGGGGTTCGGCCAACTGTGCCTACGTCCCCGCCTCTAGCTCGCAAGCCAGAGGATTCCACTAATGGCTCACTTAAAGGTGGAGCGGCACCGATTACAACCAGGTCAATTAACACATGGTTGACCTCAACCTTTACAACCAGGTCAATTCAAGGGGATGACCTCAACCAACAGGCCTTAACAGGATGACGCACCTATCTTTCCTAATAAGGTCTAAGCCAATCCGGGACTATTTCATAGGGCTAGTCTCCCTCTTCAGGTCACGCCTGAAAATACAACAGTATTTGCTCAATCAATAAGATTGGTACAGTGATTGTGCTTTCGTGTAAAGCAGATACGTATCCAAATGCGCTCATTCACATATACCACAAGATGATTTAATATGTAAGCTCAGTGTGGTCTAATATTTCAACTCTCAAATGCATTTGCAATCAGTGTAATGAGTGCGTAAGAGTATTAAAAAGTAATCTTTGTATCTCAAGATATTCAATCAACATATTCACATAAAGATGTCAAGCAAATCACAAGTATATCAATCAGTAGGATATCTCAAAATAGTGTACATGTTTGGTTTGTAAAAGATAATTAATTTTTGTATTCAGCAAATGATATGTTCTTGAATAAATATTGCAATAACGATTAATATCACAAACACAAATATCTTCTAAAAAATTTGTCAAAATAAGTCACACAAGATATTTGAGAATGTTTTTGAAAATGTTTTTGCAACTCAAAAATCAAATACAAGCTTTCTAAGATATTGCTACACAAATGCAACACTTGGAAGCTTAATGCAAGTCTTCTTAGGCTAGGTTTATGAGCAAAGCCCCCTAAGAGCACTTTGGTTTATCTTTTGTAAAAATTGATTCAATCACATATGAGTGGGAGAGCAAACCTATGAATATGAACACTCAAATAACTTATAGAGGATTTAAGCACTTGAAAAGAGTAAGTATGAGTGATTGGGAGTATAAATATAAATAGTGGGATTTTTGAGAATGAGAGAAAATTTGTTAATCAAGTTGGCTAATCTCTTTTTAATTTTCCCAAATAAAGGGGTTTTTATAGACACCCATGAAATATAACCGTTGGGGACATAGCCAAGATTATTATAAAAGATTAATGATGTTTTAAATATTTTAACCCTAATAAAAATAAATTAACCACGGTAAAAATGAAAAGCAACCCAAGAGCACCAGTTGACCATAATACTTTCGGTCGACCGAAGTTCATATGGCTCAGTTGACCGGGCCAATTTTGAACTTCAGGGTCGGTCGACCAGGAAAAGCGATTTTTCCAAAATGGTGTGGTTCAGTCGACCAAGGTGAAAATGAGCTACCTGGTCGATCGACCAGAACGTTGGGTTCCCACACATGGGAACTTGGTCGACCAGGTTGGTGTAGTTCAAAAAGGTCTCGGTCGACTAGGAAGTCAAACTATTGACTACAAGAGGTTTCAATCAACCAGGGTCAAATGAACTGTCATGGCTCGGTCGACCAAACTGTGGTTAACTGGTTGACCCAGACCTGATTTGGTTGACCGGGGCAAAATAACCTGTATAGGTCGGTCGACCAAAAGTGCAAAACTTGTGCATTTCGGTCATATTTCAACACACATTTACCGTATTTAAGTGTCTATCACAACTAAGTGCAAGGGCGAGTGTCTTAGGGTCTCTTTAGGTCCAAGTTTAGTTTCGTTTTAGTTCTGAGCTTACTTATTAGACCATGCACATGGGGTGTGTGATTATTACAAGTAAAACACCCTAATTTACTATTACAGATCAATTTCGCAATTGAAATATATATATATATATATATATATATATATATATTACAATATAATGGACTTTGGTCTTCGAACTTCACTTGCTATATGAGCATCTTGATCTTGACAATTTTCGATTCCTGCACAAATTCTCAAACACCCATTAGATACAATGAGTATTTGTCATAATCAAAACCGGGTGTGACCTATAAGGTCAACATTCTCCCCCTTTTTGATGATGACAAATATGATAAGCAAAAATATAAGGTTAAGCCTAAGAGGGCTCTTCCTATCAATATGCATCCAATTAATTTTTAACTAGGTCTTTTTACCCATTATTTTTGCCCCTTTCCATCTCCCCTTTTTGGCAACAGCAAAAAGGGTCATATGAGTTAACACTTTAGGCAATGGGTAGGTGTTACACTTTATACATTAGAAATTTTGGAAAGATTTTAAAAAATTTCGGCAAAGTACCGTTTGTAAATCAGACTTTCTAAAATAAATCTTGTATAAAATGTAACCTGTTTGAGTTTATATATCCTAACAGTTTATCCACAACTACTCAAACAATTCAGTATGGTCTAACAATCAAGTATAAATTTCAATATCATCATGAAGTGGATCAGAAATTTTGCATCATAATTGATAATCAATATTCATCACATTCAATATGATCATGCTATAGATATATATAAGTCATATACTTAGGCGAGCATGTGTTTGCGCATCGTATAGTATGATGAGAGCATGTAGGCCAAATACCAAGTATTACAGATATACAGTGAAGAATATATATTTGTTTCTCAGGACCTAATGATTTCAATGCTAAGTGACTCCCCCTAAGAATATGCATTTTCCTTTATAGGTCAACGTGAGTAAACTTCAAATATTATTTTAGAAACATAACTCAAGTTTTAAGTAATTTAGTATTTAGAGATGATTTAAAGTTATGTGCAAAGGTTTAAAAAATTAGGCAGCATTTTTTCTGAAGATGTAATCAATTCCATAAAAACCTGCCAATATTTAAATACTTTAAATATATACGCACAACCAACCCCAATGAATTTAAAATTTCAATGCAAATAAGTCAAGCATAAAATATTTAGACTTCAAGATTAAATTTCATTTGCATAGAAAATCGTTTCAATCATTTGGGCAAATGTCAACAGAAAATTTGGCAATATGTCGGCTGTAAATAGGACATTTCCTAAAATTTACCTATATAAAAATGATTCTCAAACAAGCAATATCTCAAGAGTAAGGCATGCGAGAACCTATAATCTACGAGTAGGCAATTCTCATCAACTGCATCCGTCATGTAGGAGGCTTTCTATACTAAGCATGTAATTCAACATAATAGTTATTTGACCATAAACATATGCAAATCAAAGTACTGCAGATATATATCATAATCAAAAGCACAATTACCATATCATAGTATCTACATTTGTGTGGTGAATGTGATCGTTATGATAATACAAAAACAAAAGTAAAAGCTGTTTTATATAGGTACAGACTAGATGATATAAAATAAAATGGATCAAAGCCGCACATTCTGATCTGTAGGCTGCTCTCCATAATTTTGAACTCCCCTCCATCATCACCACCATCACCAGCATCGAAATCAAAATCCATGGTCATCTAGTCTCTTTCGTCCTGCATCTCCTGAATACGATCGTTTAGCTCACTGAAGCTGACTGTCATGGTCCTCTCTAAATCTATGAATCGACTAGCGGTAGAGATGGAGAGCTGCCAGAATTCATCACAAAGGGCAGTGGATGACGATGCCAAATCTCATAGGTATGACTGAATTGATTCTCAAAACTGTCCAAATGAATCAAATAAACTAGTGATGACAGCCATTAGATCAACATTTGACGGTTGCATGGGATGTGGTGGCTTCTGCGGGGCCTTTCCTTATGCTACTACACCCCTAGAAGGTAACCGAATGTTGCCAACTAGCTCATACCCCATAAGTCTCAAGGTGACGCTAGAGAATATATCAGTAGGTCGTCTTCTCTTCAGTTAAACCACATTTGAGCGTGTGAATCCTATGGATCGAAACAGGTTGTTTAGGAACCTACCCCACCCCCGCGCGCGCGCGCGCACGTATGGCATGATAATTCTGTGGCCAATTGTTTTGGCCATCATCCATCGAATCATTAAACTGGGAAAATCTAGCTTCTTTAAAGCAAATAAACACCACAAAAATAAAGCAATCTAGGAAGGATACATACACTTTAGAACCTGCCTTGGGCAGGACATTAAATGTGATCAAATGGTGCACTACTCTGGCCTCTAACGTAAACTGCCTATACTATGGGGGATGGTTTTGGCTAGCAGTGCCTGGATCAGATAAGGTCAAGTTTGCAAATGTGGCAACTGTAAATACCTGTTCGTGAATCTAGGAATTTACTACATCTGAGCACTCAAAATCTCCATGATCTATATCAAGGACATCTAAAAGATATTGTGCATCGAAACGAACATTAGTCCTTAATACTCTAGAGAAATACTCATATTCATCATTACCCAAATTTGCGTAAAATAATCTAACGTACGTTGGGTGGTGACCCCCAGCCTAATAGGAAATGAAAGTTTTCCAGCCTTGATATTCAAACATATCCATTACATTCCCAAAATACTGATTCATGAATTCTAAATCTAATATCTTACCCAGTATTGCTTCCTTAGGATGAAACTCTTGTATGTATTTGACCGTGGATTGTTCTGATAAGAAGTATTCATCCTCAGCGTGTGCTAAATCGTGGGCTTCAACATGATCCATAAGTGCTAGATGATGAAGGAAAGCACTGGTCTAGGTTCTCTTGGTGATGTTTAAAGGAATGGTGAAAGAGCTCTCATAATTTTTTGTGCAAATGAGCTTTGAACATAGCAAGGATATAAATATATTGCAGTTTGGTCGACCGGGAGCATATATGGTCGACCGACGGTTCGGTTTCTTCACGAACCGACACTGTTCGATCGACTAGGGAGAATTTGAATTGAGATGGATGGTCGAACAAGATGGAGTACTGTGCCTATATTCGGTTAACCAAGGGAAAACCAACAGGTTCGGTTGATCGGGGTGGATAGGTTCACTTAAGTTCAGTCGATTGTAAGGTCAAAGTCAAGGGGTGTTCGGTCGATCGGGAGCTTTTACTTAGTCAATGCTCGGTCGACCGAGCACTGTGAATTTCTCCGATTTGGCTTTCTTTTGATCCAAAACTCTCCCTTAGGTTAACATTTGCTATATTACATGTATTTTCACATTAAAATGATTCTTAGGGATACTTGGTGATGAGATATTACACAACTGAGGCACGTACCAAGATTTAACATATTAAGTGTAGATTACTTCCCAGTCTTGCAATTACTATAACCTCTAAACTTAGAGACTGAGTTAGAGAATAATCTCACTTTGACTGCACTTTTCTTTGAGTCCTAACTATTTTGGCAAAGAGCACTAAGGAGTATGTGACTTTTCTTGAACAATGCTCTTGGGTGGTTGATGAGTATCCTTCAGATATGATGACATGGAGGAGCAAGGATATGTACCAAGGAATGAGTGAAGCTTCACTAAATATGATCATGGTTTGGTGAGTATTTCCTATGGAGCGATTAAACCAAAATAAAAGGTTGTGCAAATTTAGCCCCAGATAGACCGATCCCTTAGTGGATACCTTTAATTTGGTTATAGCTATGAGAAGCACTCAATGTATATGTTAGTCATTTATGATTAACAGTGCTTTAAGCCTAGTGTGATGACTGCTTTTAGATTGAGGCCTTTATGTTCATGGAATGTCATTAGGGAAGAATGATATCTAACAAGATGAACTCCTTAAGACCAAACTTGTGCAATGGAAAAAAATACGCTTAACTTAGGATATCTATATTTAGGCATGGATTAAGCATTAAGAATTTTATACCAAGCGAGGATGCTTTAGTCCATTTGGAAGTGGATTTTATTCAATTTTTAAATTGGCTAGCTAATCTTACGATTATTAGTATGGCAAACGTGTATAGTGAATACATATACTAAGAATTTTCATTTTAAGCACCAACCACTTCACGAGCCTATAGTCATCACTCCCCACTAAACCTGGGAGCTAAGGAAAGATTTATACATCGATCTTCCTTAGATCCTAAGAGTTTCACTATCATGATAATCCACTTCATTTTCTTATCCAGGCCTCCGACACAACTAGATGGACATGAGGACAAAATGTGCCATTTTCTTTAACAGTGTAAGTAGGTTTCATAACTATGTGAAAGATTATGCTTATAACTCTTATTTTTGCTCAATGAGGCATAAAAATAGCTATTGGATTTAAAGGTTGAAACCTGCTTGAAAATTTTTTTCTTTTTAAAACCTAAGGGTTTATTTGAACTATACTTCTTAGATTTGAAAAACATTTCATAATAATTCTCAATTTTTCTTTCTAAGCAAATGATTTTCAAAACCTTCTTAATCTTTTCTTTTCAAGGATAGCATGATATTCCTTCAATTTTTCTAATTGTTGAGCTATCCTCTCATTTTCAATTTTGAAAGATACCTTCTTCTTGTTCACCCTAAGTAGAAACTTATTCATTTTCAATAAAGCATTTTCTAGTTTTTCACACGAAGGCAAGATTTCATTTATCAATTCAGCACATGATTCATCAAAAGAATTAACACAATATTTTTCGCATGAATCATTGCACGCACTAACAACAATATTTTTACAGGAAATACCAGATGATTTATCATACAATATATTGCAATATTTTTCACAAGAATCATCATGTGCATCAATAACAAGATTATCACAATATTCAATAGATGATTCAGCACAAGTAGCAACACAACATTCAACACATGAATCCTCAAAATTTTTATTATTAGATATAGTATATGTTATATAACAGCATTCACAACAGGAGTCATCAAAAGAGATATAGTGACAATCATATAACTCATTGACCGTAAATGTTGTATGCTTATGATTTACCTTCTTCTGATCTTTTGAACTCGGAGCATTTGGAGGAGTGATCTCTTTCTCTTGGGTCTCTCCATGTTTTCTTTCAAGTTCATCCCAGATATCCTTTGTAGTTTGACATGCCATAAACTCAAGTCGAATATTAGAATCAAAAATAAGATATAACATGTCCATGGCATATGAATTTGCATGCATCAAATTAATATCATTTTCTACTGGCATACAAATTCCTTTGACAATCACCTACTAGGCCCTCCAATTTATAGATTTTAAAAATACACTTATTCTAATTTTCCAGGTGGTGAAATCGACACCACAAAACAATGGAGGACTGGTAGTTGACTGTCCCTCTCCGAATGGGGATACACCAACAAGAGCCATCTTGATCTTTTAGCAAAAATGTTTAAGTCAAGCTACGAGACTCTGATACTAATTGTTAGAATTGGTGTATTCCCAAGAGGGGGGGGGGTGAATTGAAATTTTCAAACTTTTCTCCTAGGTAAGACTAGATGTTAGCAGGATATTACAACCTAGTGTCTTTCTAAGCAATCTCTAATGCGCTGATAAATATAATACATGGAAATTTAAATTATGCGCATCATTCACACCAAAACATATACGTGCAGTAAATTTAAAGTGCGGAAATATAAATAAACACACAATATGTTATCGGAATTTGGCCAACTATGCCTATATCCTCGCCGCTAGCTTGCAAGTCAGAGGATTCCACTAATGGCTCACTTAAGGGTGGAACAGCACCGATTACAACAAGGTCAATTAACACAGGGCTGACATCAACCTTTACAATTAGGTCAATTTAAGGGGTTGACCTCAACCAACACGCCTTAACAGGATGACGCACCTAACTTTCCTAACTGGGTCTAAGCCAATCCGGAACTATTTCATAGGGCTAGTCTCCCTCTTCAGGCCACGCCTGAAAATACAACAATATTTGCTCAATCAATAAAATTGGTACAGTGATTGTGCTTTCGTGTAAATCAGATATGTACCCAATGCACTCAGTCACATATATCACAAGATAATTTAATATGTAAGCTCAATGTAGTCTAATATTTCAACTCTCAAATGCATTTGCTATCAGTGTAATGAGTGCTTGAGAGTATCAACAAGTAATCTTTGTATCTCCAGATATTCAATCAAGCGTGTTCACACAAATATGTCAAGCAAATCACAAGTATATCAATCAATAGGATATCTCAAAATAGTGTACATGCGTGGTTTGCAAAAGATAATTAATTTTTGTATTCAGCAAATGATATGGTCTTGAATAAATATTACAACAAAGATTAATATCGAAAATACAAATATCTTCTCAAAAATATGTCGAAATAAATCACATAAGATATTTGAGAATGTTTTTGCAACTTAAAAATCAAATACAAGCTTTCTAAAATATTGTTACACAAATGCAACACTCAGAAGCTTAATGCTAAGTTATTTAAATAAGTTGAGGATGTCGATCGATTTCCATATTTAGGATTCACTTACTTATATATAACTTGTGTACTAATTTTAGGAATTCCATATCATGGTGTAGTGATCTTAAGGGTATCCATATGATGTATATTAATATTTAGGCTTCTTTATTATTGAATATTGCTAGGTAGAATTAAATTTATTTCCATATTTATTATTAGGGTTCCCATCTTGTGGCATATTGATTTCTTTAGATCTTGTGTATTTCCTACTAGATTCATGACTAGAATTATTTCCATACTTTCTTTCCTTTTCTTTACATGTTTATTGTATATAATTTCTTAGGTTTAATTTTTAGGGTATATTATTAGGGTTGGATGGATTGTTAATACTTGAGCTTTATCATTAAAATTTTGACTGTTATGATATATAACATTTACGTGTTATGATATATAGTATTAGTATTATATTATTTTCTCTATTAGCTATTTGAAATTTCGATAAAATACAGAAAAATCATAAAAAATAGAAAATTAGGAGAAAATTTTAAAAATATTTTTGACTCGACTTTCACTGTTTTCTTTAATTATCTTTTTGTTATTTCAAAATTTAGCAAAATGTGGAAAAAAAATACAGAAAAATAGAAAAAAAATCAAAGAAAAATATTTTGATCCTTGTAAATCATTTTTTGACACCATTTGAGTTCCAAAAACCTCCCAAACTAGTATTTTAATACTTAAAAAAATCCTATAAAATTTTCAAAATTTGTGAGCGTATTTTGTAAAATATTTTCTCAATTTTCATCCCTATGATTTCAAAAAAAGGTACGAGCTTTTGGATTCACGTACCTTTAGTTCTGAGGGAATATATATTATGTATATTTTTGTGATTAATTTCTTTTACTTTGAGATAATTTCATAATTAATTAGGTACCGTTCGTAAGAATAGACGTGTAAGGGATGCTCGTACCTTTCCCTCGCGTAACCGAACTCTCGATCTCAGTTTTGGTAATGCAGACCAATTCTACCCTTAACTGGGTAGTAATTAAGTATTCTAACCATACTAAAAAGTTAGTGGCGACTCTAATATTCATATTTTTTCTTAAAAATGTAAAATAAATTTTATTTCACCACCCCGAGGCACCCGCGCTTTGGGATGTCGCGACACTACACCTCGAGTTGATAAACATAGTTCATCTCAAATAAAGCCTATCCTAAAAATTATATATATTAGCTATATGACATATTTTTGGACAAACACTTATAACAATATTCGGCCTATGACCATTAAATTTTGAGATCAACATTGGAGATTGAGTGGGCATGAGTAAATCAAGTTGGTTAGTTTCAGTTGAATAAGCCAGCCAATTTGTTAAAACTCCTAATTAAATCAACTCAAATAATACAATTCAAACTGTAATTGATATGCTTTTCACACAAAATGTTATATGTGGTTTAGGAAATTGAAAAGAAAATGCCTTGTCACTATAGTAGATAATTAATTTTTTTCTTGAGTAAGTTATGTATCAAAATATTGAATAATTTGACCTATTATCATGGGATGTTATGTTACTATTCAACTAGTATATGTTCATCAAACATTTAATTGAGAATCGTATTGCTTGACTATTTCTATTGTGATGTGATAAATTTTTTATTAAATTTTTGTGGTCAATCTTAATTATTAGGATGGTTGCGGTAAGGGCAGCCACATGCATGCATGCGGTGCAAGAGGGGGTAGGGGTATTCTAATTGTGTTAAACTTCAAGTTGAATTCTAACTATTCAAATAACTTCACGAATTTAAAAGTTTAATTGTACAATAGTACTTGCAAGCAATTGAATTGAGTTGAATTTAATCCAACTTTTTTTTTTTTTAATTTTATTGTTAGTATTATATATTTCATATATATATATATATATATATATATATATATATATATATATATATTCTAAATACTTGTCAAGGACACGCATTTCGTGCGTACACCATGACTTTGTGATGTTTTGGATAATTATGAATGGTTATGACTTTGGGTGATTTTGGGTAATTGCAGATGACTATAGGGGTATTTTGAGAAATTTTAGGTGGTTATAGTCGCTGTAGTGGTGTTTTGAAAAAAATTATTGACAGTTGTAGAGGTATTTTAGACAAATTAAAAATTAGTTCAAGGAGAATTCACTTTCTAGGCAGTACAAATACTAATAAAATTTTATATTCAAATTGTTCAAGTTATTAAAAATTGAATCTGAATTGAGCTCAATTATCACAATATTGATCAAATTCAAGTCTAACCCCTAAACTTAAGATTTTTTAATTGAGTTAAGTTTGAGCATGCTTCTAAAACAATTGTACTTCAGTAAGATGGAAATTACAACCCTAAGAGAAGGGGAAAGAAATAATTTTATTCACGGTGTCTTGGAGGAACAAATTTACATGGCACAATCGGAGGGATTCATTGAATCAGGAAAATAAAATTTTGTTTGCAGGTTGAAGAAATCTCTTTATGGGTTGAAACAATCTCCAAGGCAATAGTATAAACAATTTGATTCGTACATGATGAAGATTGGCTACAAACGGTGTGAGTGTGATTGTTGCGTTTATATGAATAAACTTGAGGATGGTTATCTTATTTTCTTGTTATTATACGTCGATGACATGTTGATAGCTGCAAAAGGATTTAATTGAGGTAAATCAGTTAAAGAACCTGTTGCATAAGGAATTTGACATGAAGGATCTTGATTCAGTCAAGAAAATACTTGGGATGAAGATTTGTCGAGGCAAGACTGCAAGGAGATTATGGCAATCTCAAGGCGGTTATGTGCAGAAGGTGTTTAAAAGGTTTAGCATGGCCGATGCAAGACCGGTGTGTACACATCTAGCAAATCATTTCAAATTTTCTACTGCAAATTGCCGAAGTTCGAATGAGGAAATTTGGGACATGTCAAACGCCCCTTATGCTAGTGTTGTGGGGAGTTTAATATATGTCATGGTATGTACGAGGGCTGATTTGGCACATGCGGTAAGCGTGGTGAGCAGGTTCCTCTCTAATCCAAGAAGGCAATATTAAGAAGCTGTAAAATGGATACTCAGACACTTGTAGGGTACATCAAGATATGGCATCATGTTCGGAAGGCAATGGGGTTGTTCTTGAGTTATGGGGTTTGTTAATGCAAATTATGCTGGAGATATAGATGACAGAAGGTTTACAATGGGATGTGTTTACCCTTGTAGGAGGACCGGTATGTTGAAGATCCATGGTACAATTTCTAGTTATATTGTCCACGACTGAGGCGGAATATATGACAGTTTTTGAAGCTGCAAAGAAAGCCTTATGGCTTATTGGTTTAGTCAGAGAGCTAGAGTTATAGTAAGATAGTGTGATGCTGCATTGTGATAGTCAGAGGGTCATTTACTTGGCGAAGAATCAGGTATACCATGCTAGAACCAAACACATTAATGTGAGGTTCCATAGGATTCGAGAATTGATTGCTTCTGGTGAACTTGTGTTGGAGAAAGTTCACATACTGAAATGTGAGCAGATAACGAGCAAATTGTTAATTAAAGAATTCAACCCCAGGCATTGCTTTAACTTACTGTTCAATTCTCCAAGTGATAGAAGGGAGAGAACATACCCAAAATTAGCTTATCAACTATCATCACACTGTTGCACTTTGATGGGATAATAGGAACATCTTCTCACTTGTAATTATCAACCGCCTATCAGGATTTGCACCTGCTACCTTTGTCTACTTCAACGCACACCTCCTGACAGACCATTTGAGCTAATAGCCCTCAGGTTTATTTTGATTTAATTACCTCTTAATCTTTTGTGCATTTTTTGTTTCACAGAAAAGGAGAAAAAAAAAAAAAATAGAAACAGAAAATCAAAAATAATAAAAGGATTCGTCACAACTTCATGAACCACACCAACTCATGCAGTTAACTTACTTGCAAGATGCAACCTCATAATAAGAATTACCTAGTTGGCATTTATCCTTGAGGAGACCATGCGCCAGCGGTGGTTAAGCGGATGTATCTGGAGCCACTGAAAAAACGACTTCCACTGTCAAAGAGACAAATTATACCAAATAATTTCCATACCAAAGGGACAAACAGCTCACATAATCCTAATGTGCTATGGTCTAAAAGTCGGTGACCATCTAGTCTTTGTGTATACAAACAAAACCAAGGGCGAGCATAAATGAACCGAAAAAGATGGCATAAGGGGAAAATGGAACTCCATTGGAAGCTCAACTCAATAGGAATTTTCTTTTTAAAAAAAAAAAAAAAATCACGAGTGACTAAGAAATTTTTATTTTTAAATGCATATAATGTCATCTCTGAGTTTGATCCCTACCCCTGCCAGTCAAAACCTGCCAAGCTGCCAATCCAATTTGATTATGGAAGAACAAATTACAGAATTCCTTACCCAAAATCTTCAGCTTCATGGAAAACTTTCAAACCAATTTAAAACAAGATCCAACATATACAACAAACATCAGCTGGAAACAAAAAGCACAAGATTCAGGCTTAGCAATGGGAATTATTGAAACTTCAGATAAACAGGGATGATTAATACTGCAGAAACTTTTTCTAGTGATAAAAAGAATGGGTTTTTACATATGTGGCTTGAAATCTTTTGAGGCAGAAAGCAACAAATAAAAATAAACAAACGACAACAACATGGCTGACAAAAATGTCTTAAGTCATAATCTAAAATACAAAGCACATTATGAGAGAATTGCACATATGGAACACAGAAAAGAGCCGAGGGAAGATAATACCATCTAGGAATGCACAGGATACATAATCATTTTAACTAGAGTTTTTGCACTGAATCTATCTCTGCCATTGTTGACGCATCAAAGGTTCACTCTTTCCAAGACCAGAAAACAAGACCAACAAAAATAATAAAACTAACAATTTGCTATTTAAGTACATATACTGCACTTCAGAGCAAGAAAAATTTCCCCAGCTTTGATGGGTACTAGATGCTCCATTAGCATGTTTCAAGCAAAGATCCACAGATTGACCATTAAAATCACAAAAGGGAAATTTTATTAAGAGAGAAGGAACAGAGCGACCAAATCTATCGCTGGAATCCAAAGCTTGCTCGGCACCCAAGATGGCAATTGAATGCTGGGAAAGACTTTACACAAGACGGAGATATCCATTGTCAGCCACAGGACATGCCCAAGTAGTTCGCAACACTCACACCTAGAAGCTTGGTTTTTACAGCCATTGTCTTAAATTTCCACAAAATTGAATTCCGTCGAAATTTCCAGTTCCCATCACCCTCGAAATCGAAATGGTAATCGATTTCTCTCTTGCATAATTTCCATTGAAATCTCAACGAATCATCTCAAAATTTATCGAAATCTCGAAATTTCTGTGAAACTTATCGAAATTTTAAGTATACAATGAAATTTCCTTGGAATTCAAATAAGAGATTTAAGAGTAGAGTGAAATTTCTCTCTTAATATATTTTATTTATTTTTATCGCAACAAAATATTATTACAAATGCTTTTGAAATTATATGAAAAAACAAACTTAATCCAGCATTTAATTTAACCATTTATGTCTAAATTATCATTATTTTTATAATAAATAATACTTAAATAATTTATGAATTTCATTTGTATTAGCTGAATGTGTAAACTATACATTATCTTACAAATATGTTTGATATAGATACTATATTACAACATTTCCACCTCATACACAACATAAATGTATTTAACTTAAAATATATTAAACTTACATTATTATGGTTTTTAACCATTTCTAGTGTTTCACAAAGAATTCCATGCTTTACTATTGATTTCCGTTATTTTTTTCAAATTGAAATCGAAATCCAAATCGAAATTTCTGTTGAAATTTCCGTACTTATAGAGCTTCAAAATTTGAGTCAAAATCAAAATTTAAAGAGCTTGTTTATAGCATTAACCATTAACTTGTTTTAATTGGATAGAAACTTATTATACTATAAGATTTTTTGGCTGGCTGAACAAACTAAAAAGAAAAAAAAGTACTTACATATTTTTTAGACAGAAAATAAATGTTTTTAAAAAGAAGAGGTACAGTAACCAAGGAAAAGTGTCCTCCCAGACGAAGGAAAAAAATGAACTGCCTACCAATTCCTTTGTGACACCAGAAAAAACACCTCTGAAGCTGAAGTCCAACAGGAAGCCTAAAAGCACATTTATGAAAAGCACCTTAAAAAGTTAAAAGTCAAAAACAGTGCCTTTTTAAAGATGTTTAAACATAACCCAAAAAAACACAAGCCAAGTAGCTATGGATCCTCATCCTATTAAACTCACAGCAAGCATACATGATGAAAATATTAAAAAAAAGAAACATAAATAAAAGAGAACCATAACCATGTTCACAAGAAATTACCCTTCACTCCCAGTTTTGATTTAATTTTGAAGATAACTCAACCATTGCTTAACCATAATAAATATAGCATGTGCAATTTAAAAGAAAAAGAAGCAGATACCTTGGAAACAAGACAATTAGGGAAATCAGTATACCATATCAAGTAGAATACATTGATTTGTCAAGCCTACAGCATTAAAAGGGCCCTAAGCCCCACTATACAGGATTGAATAAATTATAAAAAATGAATTCTTAAAAACCAAAGTTTATGCGTTGAGCCAAATTTAATTCAGGTCCCAAGATGTGAGCTTCTCATCAGAATTTTAGTAGTAAAGAATCTTTTCTTTTCCAAAATCCATGTTTTCTAAGGAAAGAAAATGATACAAGAACAAGGGTAAGATTTTCAAAAAATTTCCCAAAATGCCATATCAAATGGAAACCAAATATCAAATCTTAAAGACTACCATAAGAAACAGTACTCCAACACCAAACAGTGTGAAGAATAGATGTTGCTTCCAAAGATTGACAGGTCTGTAAATATCCACCACTTGATTCTTGGACAAGCAAATGAAGAGCCTGCACATGCAAGAGCAAGATTAAGCATGAATAAATTGATTCAAAATATAAATAGAGATATATATGCATATCATCTCTTTCTAATTTTTTCTTTTTTCTTTTCTTTTCTTTTTAACATAAATACATTTCCATGACTTGAACTACCAATTATAAACTACATAACAAAGCTCAAATGCATACAGAAATACTATGTATTTGAATTTCCAAATTGCAAAGATCATCTCTCCATACCATAAAACTAAGTCAGAGAATCCAAGTCATATTGAAACATTGTAAGAAAACATAAACTGATTGGAAACATGAATAAAAGATTTAACATGACTTTGTAATCCAAAAATGAAAACACCAATTTTCCAAGTTGTCAACAGAAAACGAAGCCCCAAATAAAATAGCAAAAATATAATTCATAAAAAATTAATTGAATCTTTTCTTATGGTATATTTATTCACAATATGATAAAATATTTATTGTCTTGGAAAACAGTTTGCTTGAATTTTCAAAAACCATTTCATAAATGGTTATTTTTCATCACATCAAAATTAGCCAATGAATCATACATGCACATACAGAAACAAACTTCCACAATTCATGGCATGATATAGTACGACTTTCTCAATTTTTCTGGGGCATAACCAAAAACATGACCTAATGGTGTTTTCAGAATAAAAATAGTTGGGGAAAGGTACTACCTACCCAGTGCAAGGGACACATGACCGCTCAGCAAGGAGCAATGTACAAGGCAAGACCATCTCTGCCCCAACAAGCCAAATAAACCTAGAGCAACTCAGTGAAGGCTTGTGCAAATCATAGCTCTGATCTAACCTATCTAGGGGACCTAAAGCCAGCCATGAAAGCACATACATAACCCAGCTCTCGCTTAACATGCCCAAAAAAAAGGTTTATGAGAGAACCATCTCTAACCTAACCTGCCCAAGGATCTACGTGTAGCTTGGTGTAGACTGACTCAGGAATCACCTCCTATCCAAACAGCCATCATGGAAGCTCAGGCCTGGAATACCAACTTGCCTTGATACATGCCTCCACCTTGACTTAAGGACGCCATGACCTGCCTAGTGAACCAAGCCCATTCACCTCTGAGAAGGCACACCAATGTTACTAAGATCCTGGAACAGAGATAACTAGACGTTTGTAGAAATCACAGGACATTATGAGGGAATCAGAAGGCAACTAACTTCACAATTAATTAAGCAAGTTGCACTGGATAGAATCAGAAGGCAACTAACTCCACAACTAATTAAGCAAGTTGCACTGGATATTCTAACAGCCTAGAAAGTGTTCACAACAAACTCTCATACAACTGATTAAGCAAGTTGCACCGGATGTTCTATCAACCTAGGAAGTGCTCACAATAAACTTCCATGTAGGACCTATACTAACTCACCACTTAAACAGAAATGAGATCTGTTTGTTACAACTCAACTTCTCCATGCATTCTTGCTTCCTCTTCTAACTTGAGTATTAAAGAGGTCCACAAAAGACAACTCAGGGCCTCCCAAGTCATTTCTCTTGCTGGTAGCGTGCAAGGGCTCAAGCATGCTCATGGACAGATTGTGTGGCAACAGAATCTGCCATTGCTGCCAGAGAGCAGCTCTTGGTCTTGGACAAGGCATTCTACCTACATAGGTGTGGTCACAACAACTAGTTCCTAGCCTTTCAACAGAAAATTGGGAGAATACTTAAGAGTTATCGCAAAACAAGAATAACCTGTCATTTGAGCATTAGGGTTAGCCCTCTGCAACTCTTATGAGAGAAAGGCATGTTCACCATCTACCGACAAAGAGGATATGCAGGGGCAGCATCAAGGATCTGGAGCCATGAGAGATAGAAGGGAGGAAATGTGAAAAAGGAAAAGAGGAGAGAGGAGATACAAGGGGGAATCACACATTCAAGTCAATTCAAATTCATCAACTACTGTCTGCAACATGGCTTTCACACACTATTTATAAGAAAACCTCTAAACACATGAAATTACACATATACCCCTAAAACTACATTACTTTACAAACATACCCCTAAAATATATGAATATTACAAACAAGCCCTCAAAATACACATAATATTGTACCAATTTTTAACTAAACTCATAATAAACTACTAAATAAACACAAACCCTTTGACCCAATTCTTAATTATTCTCCAACAAGGATCTTCCCAAGGTCTTCCTTCTTATCCTACATCAAATATCCCCTAGTTAGAAAAAATTCAGCCTCCAATTTTGAAATGTTGGAGAATCAGAAGTAAGAAGCAAACTTGTAATCTTTGAAAGCCAGTGCTTGAGTGATACAAGAAACCATGCTCCATTGGCAACACCATAGACTTTAATAGAGAATTAGCATCAATTAACATGGGGATGACAAACTAAACAATAGGAATGTTTGAGAGACTTTGGATATCTTCAAAAACAAGTATTTCCTTTCTTGTTGTGTCTTCAAGTTGAGTAATTGTGACTGATTCTTCATCTTGGTTGATTGGGAACTAGATTTCAAAATGATTTTCTTTGCATTATAGTGGAAGATATATGTCCTTGAGTCACGCCCAATTCATCCAACCCAACACAACCAAGGAACACATGGCCAATGATATCATACCAAACATTATCAAAATAAGAACCCATTTAAATGGGATGTAACCAAACATCTTCATAAACATGTAAGGTAGTGTTATCAATCAAAGATATTTCATAAGGCTCTGGGTGAGGTTCCTAATGAAGTTGCATACGAGTGACCTTGTTTGTAGAAACCATATTCATAGGGCTTCTTCCATCAATGATGATTTTACAAGCATTTCCTCCACACTTGAGAAAGGTGTGGAAAAGCTTGAAATTGTGCCCAAAGTATGATAAATGACATTCCTTTGTCCAATAATTTGTCACCATATTGTTGGATTCGTACATATGGCCACTGCAACTATATATAGTAACTGCAACTACATATCACCAAAATGCCTAAACACAATTTGGCCACAATTCTCAATCTATTTACATAAAACCACAATTTTGACTCTCAATTTTCAAGAAGTATCTTCAAGTAAACTTTAATCTTGAGTATCACATAGAAATGAAACAAAAACACTTTAAAAAACTCACAATTGCAGCAACCAAACATTATTTTTAATCCTGGAGTGACACTTTCTAGCCTTTTAATACGAAATTATTGCAGTGCTTGCAATATATCATGTCTGCAATCAAATTATTATCCAGAAAATCAAAATCTCAGGAGAAAACACCAAATTCTTGTGATTCTGGCAGTCATAGGGAATTCCAGCACATTTTCTCATGCGGGTCGCCAGTGCATGACCTGCTGGCAGCAACTTTCCAGCAAAAAAAATTGAGGCACAGAGAGATCAGGGAATGAGGATTAAAATAGCAATGGTAGTGTGATGAAAAAACACGGGGTCAGGGTTTTCGAAGAGCCAACGAATAGCCAATCTTTGGCCAGTGCATGGGACCACCCTCCTGGTCAAACGGTAATGAGAATTTTCTTGTAAGATTTCACTGGTATCTGTTTCCGTGGGTGTGGGAGGTGTTGTGGAAACTTTTTGGGGAAATGGATGTTCGAAAAAGGGGCGCAGGACAGGAATTTTCAAAAAGTTCAGAAATATGAATGCTTTTCTTTTTTTGGATTTTCCGGCAACTTCTGAACTTGTACAACAATTTGATGTTAAACAAGCAATAGAATTCAGAAATCAGAGAGAGAGAGAGAGAGAGAGAGAGAGTAATTAAAAAATTGGAAAGAAGAAGAGAAGAGGAAGAGAAGAATAAGGGAGAGATAGAAGAGGAGGGTATAGGCAAGAACGGAATAAAAAATTCAAAAACAGAACAGGGGAAGAAATAGAATTACAGACAGAGCAGAGAAGAAGATATGGAGAAGAAAGAACATGAAAAGAGAGGAGAAAAGGAGACGAGTCAGGGGAAAATGGGTGGATTGAAGTGAAAGAATGCAGATTGTGGTTGGGATCTGATATCAAAACATGCAGGGGCAACATCAATGCTCTGCAGCCATGAGAAAAGGGAAGAAAGGGGAAGAAAGAAGAAAGAAGAGAGGAAAGAGGAGTTACAAGGGGGAATCGCATGTTCAACTCAAATCAAATTCATCAACTGCTGCCGATAACATGGCTTTTTCCACACACCACTTATAATAAAGCCTCTAAAAACATAAAATTACACATATACCTCTAAAACTACATTACATTACAAACATACCTCTAAAATATATAAATATTACAAACAAGCCCCCAAAATACACATAATGCTATACTAATTAAATTAAACACATATAAACTTCTAACTAAACCCAAATTGATCCTTTGACCCAATTCTTCTTAATTATTCTCCAACAAGAATCTTCCCAAGGTCTTGTTTCTTGTCCTAGATTCTTGGGTTTTCAATGGTTTTCACTGAGAAATGAAGCAAATTGAAGACAGGTTTTGAACAAATTGATGAAAAATACAAGCAACGAAGACATTGCTATAGACTAGGTGGGGAACTTTGATTTTCCTTTCACTCGAAGGGGGGTGATGACAGATCCATGGATTGGAAAACTCAAAGCACTTGAAGTGGAGTTGTTTGATGAGAGTATGTATCAACCCACTGGATCATTTGGGTATGATCAACTCAACAATACTTGTTATGAAAGTATGCACGCACATAGAACAAATTGAAAAAAAAAAAAGGCGAAAACAAGTACATAATGATTTACATGGTTCAACAGTGTGCGTACATCCACAAACCCTCTACACAATTTCCATTATCTCATATGCTTTAAAATTTTCAACACTACGCTACAAGCATGTCTCTATAGCCCCATGTGAAAACCCCAAATGGTTTTATACAACAATATAATGAGCATGGGGTTGGGGCTGTGGGTGACAACCCTGATGAACTTGCACTAGATTTAAATGGAAAAAGGAGGTTTCACAAATAAAGGGGCCTTGCTTTTGACGTGAGCCATAACTCAAAAATGTCAGCTTTGGCAAAATATTCACCCCTATGGAGCTTTCAAACCTATGCCTCCACCTAAAGCCATAGATATTAAGCAACTAGTAACATAGAGTAAGTTCAAGCAATGCAAGAACGTCTCCTTATTAACAACTTTTATCACCATTCTACTGCATTCTCTTGTGTAGCCGCCTAATAGCAATCACCTATCACATATCTAGTGACAATGTGCTTTTTCCTAGCATGATTGATTCATTGCCAAGTAGGTGGCACTCTATTGCTACATGGCATGCCAAGTTTAGTTACCAATTTGTTCAACCACATAGCCTCGTTTGCAACCTTTGTCACTACCATATATCCTACTTATGTTGCAAGTAATGCGACAACTAATTTTTTCAAGAATTTCCAACAACTACGTCCCCCCACCATAGTGTAGACATAACCTATGGTGGACCTTCTATCATCCAAATCTCTTGCATAATTTGCATGAAAGAACCCTCAAACTAAAGTCGAACCCTACCTTGTACCAAACTCAATGCCAAAATGTGCAATGCATTTCAAGTACCTAAAGACCCATTTCAAAGCTCTCCAACACTCCTACCCCAGATTTTTCATAGACTAACTCACCATAGTAACTACACGTGCAAGATTTGGACAAGTACAAACCATGGCATACTTCTAGCATCCCATAGCATTGGTTGACATCTCCTCCACATCTTCCTCTAATTTTTGCGACACTGTATCTAAAACAATTTGCCAGTGGAGTAAACATTGGCTTAGCATCACTAATGCTAAAATCTCTCCAACATCTTCTCTATATAAGTCTTTTGAGATATCTAAAACTTTGATCTTTCCTATCTCTCTATATTTCCATTCCAATAACCTTCCTTATAGCCCCAAGATCCTTCATCTCAAACTCCTTACTCAACAAAGATTTAAACAATTAACATCATGGACATTTTTTGCAACAATCAACATATCATCTAACATAATAGCATGAAAACAAATGAACCATAAACACAACAATCATACTCACTGTGAGTGTATCCAATACTCATCATACATGAATCAAAAAAGTTGAACCAATGCCTTGGTGATTGCTTAAAACCATAAATGATTTCTTCACCATGCACACATAGTTCTCCTTCCTAGGTTCCTTGAAATATTCCAACAAATCCATATAAATTTGCTCGGATAGGTCACTGATTTTTGTGCCAAGACTCCATCATTTCCATCAGAGCTTCCATCCACCTATTTCTTTCCATCCTAAAAAGAATATAGAACTCAATTGCTAGTGACAAAGGCAAAAGAGAGAATATCCTTAAAAGTTAAAATCATATCTCTGCAATGCTCAGATAATGTGCCCATAACCTAATAGTTTAAACTTTTAGGTAAAATGGTAATCTAACAAGAGAAAGGATCAACAAGTCAGTTTATTGCCCCCAATCTCTTTGTAACTTGTGAAAACTTGCCCCTTTGAAAATCCATAACCAACACACCACTATGAGGCCAAAAACTGATTTTTTTTTTTTTGGTTTAGAGTTCATGTTTAGGGTCAAACCCACACCCCATTTAATTTTTTCCCAAAAAAATCCGAGTATTGCGCTCCATCATTATTTCCCATAAAACCACAAAAATACCAAACTTCAATAATGCTATCCTATCCTTCCTTCTACTAAAGCCTGCAAAAAAAGATGGCTAACAAGTCTTCCACAGAAGAAGGGCATACCCAACTCTCTCCTATAATATGAAAAAACCTAATTTGAATCCTCCAATAAAATTCATAGTGCAAAAGAAATGAAAAGCTGTCCCAGCGTTCTTATAATAGAGCACACATACATCAAGAGAGAGAGGGTTCAAAGGTTTATTAATTTGCAACAAGTTATATGTATTTATCTTATAAAGCACAATCGACTAAGTGAAAGCCTTAACTTTTGGGAGAGTCTTGTCTTTCCAAATAGTAGGATATAGCAAAAATGAAGAATTGGAATGGATCAAAAATTCAAAAAAAAAAATTTGCAAGAGACTAATCCAAAAACCAAGAACGAGCATCCCTCCCTAAAGAAAGGTTAATCCCATTCAATAAAAATAACAAAGATGAAAACTCCACCATCTCTCTAGTTCAAAGGTTTCCTAAAGTGGAGGTCCAAAGAAACCAAAGGACTGCTCAGATCACCAAAAAGAAAATATAGCTATATTTTGCTTAGAATTCAAATGAAAGAGATAAGGGAAAAAAGTGGAAAAGGAGGCCTTTCCCAACCAAGTGCTTTCCAAAAATGAATACAAGAACCCGTCCCCATCTCAAGTTTGGTGTGAGGAGTGAATGAAGGATAAATCTAGGAAATGGACCTCCACAAAGATTCCTCAAAGAACATCTTAAATTAACATTAGTATCGCACCCATTATCATCCAACCTCCAAAATTACTTCTTATTACCTTATGTCAAAGGAACGATTCTTCTAGAGGGAAGCACTATAACAATTTAGCTAAAAGAGCAGTGTTTTTAGACACCAACTAACCAAGTCCCAACCCCCTCCTTTAGACCTTAAAACATCATCCCAATTCACTAAATATTCCCTACAACTCCCCCACTAGACCACAAAAAATCTATCATTGTCCTCTCAAAGCTGGCTAGCAATCCCCACTATAATCTAAAAAATAGACAAAAAAGTATAACAAAATGCTAGAAACACATGCTTGAATCAAAATTATTCTACCCCCAAGCGTGTCAAGAACCCTCTTCCAACCATCTAATTTCTTTGTCACCCTTTCCACTACTGGATTTCCAAAATCGGCAGCAATAGGGTCACCTACCAAAGGGACCCCTAAGTAAGTCCAAAGCCAATCCAAAATAACGCACCCCATTTCAATAGCCGACTCCATAACATGCTAAACAAGCACAATCAAAGCCACTAAACTGCTCTTCCCAATATTAACTTTTTAAATGTAAATTGATAAGCTAATTTTTTTAATACTAATCTGCACAAAAGAAGGGGAAAGGGGTAAAATCCTTGGGCAATCATTCTTTCCACACGAAAAAATGGAGTGGGGAGGTAAACTTCCCAGGCAAGGAGCTAGTTGTATCTCCTTGTTTGTTCATACCCCTCTACCATAGCACAAGAAACCCTAACAAAGTCTCATCAATAGCAAGAAACCCTCACGGAGTCTCCATCCACCATTGCACAATAGGCAACCCTCACATAGTTTCTCCCAACAGCAAGCAACCGTTCTTTAGCCATCCTAGGCTTTGAAGCCTTCTTCTCTTATTGTCTTCGCAAGTTTACAACCCTCTTCTCACACCATTGCATGCTTTGTAAGTTCTTCTCTCTCAAATCTAGATCTCCACTTTTGGGGATTTGGAACTCGACCCCCGTCGTCCAAAAAACTGTCAACCCTTGAATTGGTACATGCAATTTGTATTGCAATTGAGGTAGCAACCCAGGTTACTATGATACAAAACACAAAAGGGTCGAGCACCTAGAGAACACCCACATGACCTACATACAAGTCCAGCCCAACCAGACATCACGTCTCTCCAAAAAGTTGTGTAGGCATGGTAAGGAAGATGATTGGAGTTATGAAACCTAATGGACCAATGTGGGAGAAATGGGTGAGAAAGGAAATTGCATCCACAAGACAAGTAATGAGTCAACTCATACCGCCAAAAGAACAAAAGTAAGACATAATTACTCCCTTGACCTATGGTTACTGACACCTCAAGTGCAGATGTGAAGGGCATCTAAATGCACCACCTACCCAAGGGACACATGGTAGCTCAACAAGGGGCAAGATACAAGCGGAGATCATATCTAAGCTGACCTGCCCAAAAGACCTTAAGCAGTAGTGAAGGGCTATGTGATCCCTAGCTTGTACCTAACCACCCGCCCAAGGCCACTTTATGAAGGCTTAAGTGAGCTCTAGCCCTTACCTAACCTACCTAGGGAACAAAGGGCAGCTTAATAAATTCTTATGCAGGCGGACCTTGCTCTAAGTTGACCTACCTAGGGGCCTAGGGGCAACTTGGCAAAGGCCTACATGAGATCCATCTCTAACCTAACTTACCCAAGGACCTTTGGGTAGCTCGTTGTACATTAACTTGGGGCACCCCCCAATCCAAGAAGCCCGTGGACCAGTGCAAATATACAAAGATCCACGAACGTCCCAAGAATGCAACCAAGCACCTCATGATGCTCAAAGCAGCTCAGACATGGAATACACTGCCCTGTCCATACCTCCACTTGAACCCTAAGAAGACAACCACACTAGAAACATACCAAAATTCAATTGAAGCTGATAGAAACCATGTTTCATTCCATGGGAATATAGAGGCAATTAATCACAACTAATTCAACAAATTGCTCCCGATGACATCCCAAGCAATGACAACAACAAAATCCCTAGTATAAACTCAGTACTTAAAGAGAGAGCAAGTATGTTCATTGTAACTCAACATCTCCTTGCATTCAAACTTCCTCATCTCTCTTGAAAGCTGGAGAGGTCCCCCAGAAGGGGATTGGAGCCACCCAATGACAAAATCTCTCGGTGGGAGTGTACAAATGTGAGTATAACAACAAATCAGCCATTTTAAACAATATTGAACTCTTTGATAAAATATTCATCATAAAAAGCGTACTTTCTCATCAGCCCCAACAAAAAATTAGGAAGGATAGCAAACCAAAAAAAAAAAAAAACAAATCCACTAGGAAAGCAGCTGAGATCATGATTGGTTTTGTATCTCAAAACCATCTGCCTAACGTTTGGACTTCAACTAACAGCCAAGTGATTAAAGGGAAAGAAAAGAAGTTACCAGACTATGATATCCTCATCTTTGCGTTCATACTATAACTCTTTCTCCGGCCGCCCACTGTAGTTCCTCCCTAGCAGAGAACCGAAGCCCCTTCATGGGTGATATAAAGATAATTAATCCATCAAAACAAAATACATTAAACGAATCATGGTTGAATCAAGAAGATCAAAAGTGAGCGAGGAGAAAGACAAACATACTTATATCGACCGAAATCAGTGGCCTGTTCTTCAATGCCGCAGATCCTCAGGCGTTCTTCTGGTAAATCGCTAAAGATGATTTTCACATAGGAGGTGAAATCACTCGGTGTCAATGTCCGGCCTGTCCAATTTGCGCCTCTATAAACCTTCAGAATCAAAGGCTCTAGCGAAGTCCTATATTTCTTTAAAAATTTAGCAGCCGGGAATTCTTCAGTTCTGCCGGATAAAACGCGTATCGAAGCAACGGTAGGACAGCCGTCCTGATGCACTTTGATTTCGACCACATCATTGGTTCGATTTTCAAGCACAACAATTCAGGATCCTGGCCTAACTGGCATGGCGTTTGGCCGGTTTGGGATCAAGGGAAGAAAAAGGTGCAAATGTGGAGAGAAAGAAGCCCCCCTAAGTCACCTAGTAGTAGAAACATTTTTTATATAGAATTAAACGAACTAAATTCTAATGGGCATCTGCAACAAGATCTAGACTTCTGGAAAGTATATTGAGGCGGATCAAAAAAGCCAAATGATTAGATTTCTGACAGCCCAAATCGATGATGCTGAAACAAGTCACCAACCCTAACACATGATATTCAGGAAGAAGAAGAAGAAGAAGAAGATGATGATGATGACAATGATGATGATGAAGGAGATTTAACGAAGGGCATTGATCTGGTTCGTCGATGAAGAAGAAGATAATGGCGGTGGTAGTGGTGATGGTGGTGGGGGTGAAGAAAAGAGATGTATGAGCATTGAATGCTAGACATCGGAAGAAGGGACGAGCTTAACTACTTTTCAATGTCAGCTGAGGAGACTCCCGCCACGGAGTGGCCCCTGTCTTTAAATACTGTGGAAAATGTAATTTTAACAATTTATTATGATAGGAAACTAATTAGCTCTCATTTTATTTATATGAATGAATTTTAAAATTTAATTTTAAATTTAAAATAATTTATAAAAAAAATATTATATTAAATTATATTAAATTTCAATTTTAAAATACATGATAATCCACCACCCGTGATTATCATAATCCTTGCTACTCAACCAAGTCAAATGTCTCCTTATTCTTTTTCTCCTTTTCTATTTTTTTTTCTTCCTCCTTATTTTTTCTATCTTTTCTTAGGTTGATGCAAATGGGAAAAAGTCAAGCTTACACATTTGGTGCTTGATCATAAGGAAAGTAATTAATAACTAGTTATCAATAATTTCATTTGTAATTTTACTTTCTTTGCTGTCAATCAAGGTATACTATCTCTTTCTCTCTCTGCATCTCTTTGATTTTTTAATCTTCTTGATAGTGTATTTTATCGAGTTATATTGTTGTTTTCCCCAAAAAAAAAAAACTTGTATTGTTAGTGCTTTGTTTTTATTTTCTTATCACATCAACTATAAAACAATAGTTTTTTCATCTTTCAACTTTTATTTGCTAGGAGTTTAAGATAATAATTTTAGGAAGAAATCCCCAATTTCTACCATTTATTGGTGTTTCCAATAAATAGCTACACATATTACATTGTATAAATAGTTAGTTTCAATGATTTTTAGGCTCCACTTTTAGGGATTAAAAAAATTCTAGATTTTGAATGTTTCTAATAATTCCCAAATAAAAGTTTATTATGACAATAATAGTTACACAACCATCGTCCTTCACCGTTGAAAAGATGGCTGCCACCTCACCATGCGGCCGCCACCACCACGCCATCCATTGCCATGTCGCTTTTCTCCCTTGGTGAGTTCATTCTCTTTCTTCCATTTGGTTTTGACAGAGAAGGCTGTATAAAAAAAAAAAAAATCTGGAATTATGGGTTGACCATGTGGGATAGGATGATTGGACAGCCCCACTCTTGACCATATCAGCCCTAGATGAGATTTAATTAGAGATCCTTAATATTTTATTTAATTTTTTTTCTTCATTTTTCATATCTGAATTCATATTTTTTCATTGACATAATTAAATTTTAAAATTAACACTAATTATAAATTAACAAATTATATAAACAAATAAAAATAAATTTAATAAATCTATAAAAATAATATATTGAAACAATATAATCTGATTATTAATATTATTACAAATCGATTGGTGAGTGAGGTTTTAGAGATATCGAATTCTTACCGGATACAACGTTCTAATATCAAAACTTTCAAAATCTAGGAAAAAATAAAAAATAAAAACAAAAAGAATGAAAATAATAGAAAAATAATGTACAAATATTGAAATTAAAATTAAGGTTGATGAAAATTACAGAGAATCGAAGGTCCGAAGATGATGAACATAAGAATCAAAGCAAAAATCATAGAGAGACCGAGAGATGAGAGTGAGAGAATGTGAGAGATGAAAAGATTTCTTTAGTAAGGTTAAGAGAAAGATATGAAAGTAATAGATAGTTAAAAACATAATAAAATTGTTAGTTGGGAAGTTAATGAGACTTGAAAAAAAAAAAGAATTAAATTGCATTACTTTTATATTTTAAAATATAATTTCATTTATTTGTTAGTTGAGAAATCAATGAATGGGAAGAGAGCATAATAAATAATGTTAATATTATTTAATTAAAAAAATTTGGGACTCCAAAAATATATTATTATATTAAAAAAAATTTTGGGAATTTCAAATTTTTAGGGTCCTAGGCGAACACCTCAGCCGCCTAATGGTTAGGCTGGCCCTGAAATTATTATGATAATATTTTGAAGAAGAAAAAAACACTAATCTCTAGCCATGTTCATAAAAAGAATTAATAGACTTTCCTAGTTATATTGTGAAATGTACGAAAATTATGATAAATACTACGAAAAAAATAAAAACATAGATAAAATAACAAAAGCATACGAACTTTTGGTGATCCCAAGATCACGGGATCGATTCCCCGTTGAAAGTTTATCCAGGTGAATTACCAGGAGTGCGTCAATGGGTGGGCGACTTCCATCCCCTCTGGTTGAGTACTATACTACAGTGTCCAAAATGATGAGATGGTAGCTGGAGTCCCTGAGTTAAAAAAAATACACACTCTTTACACACACACGCGTGCGCGCACACACACACACACACACATACATAGGAATTTAACGTGATTTGGCAATATGCCTATATCTATAGGAGCGAGCGACGATTGAATTTCATTTTTATCGAAAGTAAGGTTAGATAATATGTATTTATACTAACTCTAATTGTACAAAGATATTAGAAAAATTCTTCAAATACTCCTATACCATATCGCAAGGGTGTTGTTCTACTCAATATGAGTCACATACTACAACAAATTATATTTAGTTTAACTTAAATTATCTATAGAGAATAGTTTTTTGAAGTAATTAGATTAGATTGTTGATCGTAATTTCATACAAACAGAGCATGTGGATTGAATTAATGATGAAGTGAGGGTGCAAGCTAGCTGATTTATGCAAACTAGCCTAAGTATAATGATAAAAAATAATAATAGGATAGAGGAAAAGAATGTTTAAAGGTTTCTTAAAGAACGTTTTTAGTTTATTTTGCGTCAATAACATAAATAATAATAATTTTCAATTTTATTTATATTTTTTATTGTTATTTGTTTTTTTTTTAATAAAATTAAACTATTGGAACCTATTTTATCTTCAACACAATGTGAGTACAAATAATTTTCATAAACAAAATATAAAATATAACATAAATTGAAAACTGTAATTGTAGTAGTATAATTCGTAGGTTGAAGTATAGTGATTTGGTATTCGACCAAACCTTAAGGGAAGTTTTCAAAATTCTTGAAATTTCATGGAAGATTCGTGAAAATTTTAAAATCTAATGAGAGATTCTTGCCTTTTTATCAAATTTAAAAAAAAATTAATCTCCTCTATTCAACATTATTTTTTAAAAAACCATAAACTATTAATCCAAAACAAATTTTTTAATATGAGCTGCATGAGCACACAAAAAAACATGAATCTTTTTTGTAAATTTCCAATCCATGAGAAACTAACATTATAGTTAGAGAGCTCATCCTCAAAATCTAGACATTAAGGAGAGAGTGTTAAAAGGATCTTATAATAACTTAGGAGTGCCTAGAAAGACGATGTGGAACTGAACATACACCAACATTCCCCCTCGAGCCCATGGGAGAAATGAGACGAGGAGGAATCCAACCCACGAAGGGGCCAAATAGCCCAAGGTCCAGCTCTGATACCAGATTAGAGAACTCATCCTCAAAACCTAAATGTTAACGAGAGAGAAAACTAAAATGATCTTATACTGATTTAGAATTGTCTAGAAAGGCGATGAAGGACCGGACAAGGACCAACAATTATCATACAATCATTCTCTTTTGTATTATTATTATTATTATTATTATTATTATTTGGTTTATGTAATTTTGAGGCTTTTAAGAAACTTCATATTAATTGGTCTAGAGGGGAAGAAGTCAAAGCTGGGGCAGCTAAAATTTGTTCGACTCACAAGAATGGTGCACGCCCGCATTTATACGTACCCTCCAACCAGCCGCTCTGCCGGTTGGACCAGTCTCGCCATTGACCTGAGATTTCATGTTAGCATAAATATTTATACAATATCTTACAATTAGAGAATTTCAAGTTTTACATATCATCTAAATTAAATGAATTTGTAACTTGTATTGATCATATTATCAAAAAAGGAAAAAAAATACATCAAACAGTGAGCATCCGAAATTAAATTGACCGTATTCGACTTACGCAAATTGACCATTAATTATATTTGAATGCTATATATATATATATATATATATATATATATATATATATATATATTTCAAGGTGTGAAAATAATTTTTTTGTAAAAATATAAAATAAGGCTGCATGTTATAAACTCATCGTGGTTCATTTTTTTTTTTTTTTTGGGACCCCGTCTATGTAGGACCTTTGTGTACCGGACTGGCCTTTTTTCATTTATTTTTTTCCCTCAAAGAATCATATTTATATTAAAATAATATAATCACAGGTACACATGTACACATTGGTAGAGATCTATGTGATGCATGGATATAATTTTAGTGTACTTATTTGTTACGAAAAGTTTATTATTTAGAGATTATCGTGTACATATTTGTTTATTTAAAAGTATGCGTCTATTTTATTTTTCCAAGATAAAATATTAGTTATTAAAAACTTATAAAAATTGTTAACTAAATGTGCCTCTTTTCATTATAATAAAATTTATGAAATGCATAAGTATCTTATATAGTGTTTTCTTATTGTTTTTTAGTAATTTTTATATGCTATCTAAAATTCGATAGCCACTCCTTTATTATTTCACATTTAACATTTTTAATTTATTTTTTAGAAGTTTCATTTGATTTCACAAGATCAAGAAACAAACAGGTATATTTTAATTTTGTAGGAATGTTTGATTAATACACTTTTTCCTTGATTTTTATTAGCTAATTGCAATATTAAAAAAATATTTTTAAGTTTTATTATTATATACTTTGAAATTAATATATTTATTTAATTAATTAAGTTAATCGTATCAATATCATATTTCTTAATGGCCCTTGCATCATTGATAGACGGGCCTAATAGAATGAATTACCTAAGGATATTTGATTATATTTGATTTTAGGAAATTATCAAACAAAATAATTTCTTATTTGTGTGAATCTCAATTAATTTATTTTTATTTGATTCCCTTTATTTATTATTTTTGTGTTGATTAATAATTTTTTTATTACTTTAAATGTTTGAATTTTTTTATTGAGTTCCAAATTTTTTATTTTTACTCATCTCAAAATTTGTCTAATACAACACGACATTTGTTTTTGTCAAGGTTGAATGATTTAGTGGTAAAATAGCTGACTTAGTATATCTGGATAATGATTTTTTGAGTTGGTGGATTAAATTTCACCATAGGATTAAATTTTCGAGGGAGACAGTTTCCATTTAAGAAAGAGCATTGGACTCAACTCTATATGCATGTGTTCTACCAAGCTGGTAGCCATACATGTGGAAGATCGAGGAACGGTGATGAGTGGACTCTTATAGTTTTGTTCGTTTTCCATAATTGAATAGTGACTCCTAATTTATTTATTTTTTATTTTTTTGGATTCGTCCGGGTATCCACAACCGTCAACGACGTCCGTTTTACGGTCCACCGCACCGGTCGTGACTAATCCCACGCCCCGTGGATCCGGCCCCACATCACCACGAGGAAGGTAAACCAGGAACCCAGGGGAGGAATCGAACCCGGGTGGCACATTAGCTGACCTCGTGAGAGGCACACCCGGAATCCGCTCGACCACCTTAGCTACGCCCTGGGGGCATAGTGACTCCTAATTGATTGCATGATAAGTAATGACTTCTATTCAGAGAGAAGTGATTAAAACTCATAAGTGAGGGAAAGATCGTTTAAAATTCTACTTGTGATTTTGTTTCATATAAAAAAATATATAGTGGAGGATGGTGTTATTATATATATAGTTGGACCCTAAACCTAATGACTTAAATGTTTGAGTTAAAGTTAGTCTTCATCCGTGTATATCCAACGAGTACAAAACTCTCTTAATCCTCACAATTGCAAAAAGCAAAAAGTTGTCTTTTATGATTTTAACTCATTATTCTTTTTAACAAAAAATTGACAAAATAATTGACTGGATTAATTGTAACAGCTAATGGTTAAAAAAATTTAGTTGATTTAATTGATTTTAAGAATTTTTTTTTTAAATACGTCGTTTAGACATTGTCCCTCATATGACAAACTCCGGTATTTCCACCTCAATAAACTAAGCTCAAACCTAATTTAACCGCACATAAATCCTTTTTTTTTTTTTAAGTAAGAATTAAGCTTCACATATTCATCAACCTAGAAAATGGTGATTTAACCTACACTAGTGTTTGGTATACTTTAGGTTTGATTCGCATAATGTCTATTTTTAATAATAATTTAGTTATAATAGATTTGTTTTAATTAGTAATACAAAAAAATTATATTGATATCATAAAACAAATAAAAATGTAAAACGTTTTGAGTCTATAACAAGTAATAGATAAGAAATAACCATTCATATGTTTCACCATGCAATGTCTATTCCTTTCTTATATTTGTTAAATGACATAATAAGAAACATAAAATAAATAATTATTACTAACGTTTCTAAAATTTTCACTATATTATACATTATTTTAGAGAATAGCTATTTCGCAAACCAAACAAGTCGTTTGGTAAGGTTACAATAATTATTATCAATTTTTTTTTTAAAAAAAGCACAACTGTGTTTATATCCATAGAAACCAGAAAATAGGTTTCTAGATTAAGTTACGAGAAGTCTAGCAGCAGCTTAAAACTAATCAAGGAACTAAAACAACTGGTTGACACATGTTAAGAATGGAGAAGAATGAAATTTTGTATATTGATTCACACTCAATACAAGGATTACAAAGGTATATATACATAAGAGAATTGGAAAAAATGGAAAGTAAATATTGTGCTGAAATGGAAAGTGTATATATCTCTAATACTCCCCCTCAAGTTGGAGCATGGAGATTCGTAATGCCCAACTTGCGTGATAAAGTTTGGAAATGTTCACGACCCAAAGCTTTGGTGAAGATATCGGCAAGCTGACTGTGGGTAGGAATATGTTTAGTGAAGAAGAGGTCAGCTCGTAACTTTTCATGAACAATATGACAATCGATTTCTATATGTTTGGTACGTTCGTGGAAAACAGGATTCTGGGCAATGTGAAGAGCCGCTTGGTTGTCACAATATAAGAGCGTAGGCTGAGAATGCGGTACGCCAAGATCATGTGAAAGAGTTTTGAGTCATGTAAGTTCACAGGTAGTAGAATGAAATGCCTGGTACTCAGCTTCGATGGAGGAGCGAGAGACGGTAGTTTGTTTCTTAGTGGGCCAGGAAATGGGACTAGTGCCCAACTGAATGAAAAAACCAGTAGTGGAGCGGCGAGTGAGGGGACAACTAGCCCAATCCAAATCAAAATAAGCCGAGACATGAAGAGTGTTGGCAGTAGGAAAAAATAAGCCTTGATCTGGAGATGTTTTAATGTATCGAAGAACACATACAGCAACATCATAATGCGGTTGTCTGAGCTGGTGCATAAATTAACTGAGAATGTTGACTGGAAATACAAGGTTAGGACGAGTGATGGTGAGATAGATCAAATGTCCAACGAGTCGCCGAAACGAGCTTTGATCGGAGAGGAGAGCACCATCAATATTATTGAGCTTCATATTTTGTTCCATGGGAAAGTGGGCAGGACGAGCACCTAGATGACCGCTATTGGTGAGGATGTTAAGAGCATATTTGCGTTGGTTGAGAAAAATGCCAGTGGGAGAGCGAGCAACTTCGAGGCCAAGGAAATATTTCAAATTTCCAAGATCCTTGAGTTTGAATTTCTGAGCGAGCATGACTTTGAAAATGCTAATAGCGGAGAGATCATTGCCTTCCATGAGAATGTCATCAACATAAACAAGTATAAGAGTAAAAGACTAACCCCGAGAGTGGGTGAAAAGAGAGTGATCGGCTTGAGATTGGGTGAAACCCGCAGCAAGTAAAACAGAAGATAATTTAGAAAACCAATTGCGAGAAGCTTGCTTGAGGCCATAAAGAGATTTTTGAAGACGACAAACACGAGTCTCCCCTTGTTTGCAATAACCTGGGGGGGGGGGGGATCATATAAACCTCCTCATCGAGGTCACCATGGAGAAAAGCGTTATTGACGTCCAATTGAAGGAGATGCCAATCCCGAGCGGCCGCCACTGCAAGAACACACCTGACAGTAACGAGTTTAGAAACAAGAGCAAAAGTATCATGATAATCCAAACCTTCTACCTGAGTGTTGCCCTTGGCCACCAAGCGAGCTTTATGACGCTCTATGGATCCATCGGCCCGGAGTTTTGTTTTGAACGCCCATTTACAGCCAATTGGTTTTTTCCTAGGGGGAAGGTGTTGAAGAACCCATGTATCTTTGGTTTCTAAGGCTTGGGTTTCAGAAGTCATGGCATCACGCCAATGAGAGTGTAGCACAGCCTGAGAATATGAGGTGGGTTCTGAATGTTAGGACATAACAGGAAAAAAAAAAAAAAAAAAAAAAAAACAAATGTGGAGTAGAGAAGCAATGGTAAGATAAAAAAGAGGAGAGACAATAAACCGTACCTGAGGGACATCTTGAAACTTGTGAAGCCGTGGAGGACTTTGGCAAAGTAGGACAGATATAATCAGCTAAGTGAGAGGGATGTGTGACAGCCCGTTTGGGCCGTGAAGAGGTAGGTGGAGGGGGTGGTGGGGGTTGGAGGGTGGAGGGGAAGGGGTGAGGGTGGGGGTGTCAGGGAGGGGACCAAGGGAGAAGGAGAGAGAGAGAGAGAGGAGGGGCTAGGGTTATGTGTGGGTGGTGGAGAAGGTAAAGTGTAGGAAAAATGTATATCAGGAATAGGAAAACGAAGGACTGAAGAAGATGTGGGAGTTGGAGAGACGAGATGATAGGGAAAAACATTTTCTTCAAAAATGACATCACGGGAGATGAAAATTTTTTTGTTTTCAAGATCGTAGACATGATAAGCCTTATGATGAGTAGGATAACCTAAGAAAACACATCGAAGAGCACGAAGAGAAAATTTATCGCAATGTTGGTGAGTAGTTTGGGCATAGCACAAGCACCCAAACACTCACAAGTGTGTATACAAAGGGGGTTTCTAAAAAAGAAGTTCATAAGGGGACTTATGATTGAGGCTGGGTGAAGGAGTGCGATTAATTAAATAGCCCCAAAAGGAAATGAGAAGATTGGCTTGAAAACGTAAACACTGAGCCACATTAAGAAGATGATTGTTTACGCTCGGCAACACCATTTTGCTGTGGTGTATCCACACATGTGCACTCGTGAAAAATGCCTTGATCATTGAAAAAGGTTTGAAGTGGGGTGGATAGAAATTCTCGACCATTATCGGTGCATACATGCTTAACAGTGCAATTGAAATGATTTTGGACTATGACGCAAAAATTTTTAAGGCAAGTGAAAGTATCAGATTTCATGCGCATAAGATAGACCCATGTAGCACGTGTTAGTCATCCACAATTGTTAAAAAGTAATGTGCACCAAAGAGTGAAGCGGTAGGATAACCACCTCATATATCACAATAAATCTGATTAAAACAAAATGTGCTCTTATGTGTATTTAAGGAAAAAGGTAAACGAGTGTGCTTTGCTCTAGCACAAACATCACAAGGCAAATGAGGAGAAGAAATATTTAAGGTTTTCAGCATACATGAAATGGAAGGGTGACTGAGACGTTGATGCCAAAGAGTCGTGGCAAAAACACGTTGAGAGTGGAAAATTGACGCGGAGGGGGGTTTATAGTGGTAAAGTCCATCACGTACTTCACATGTTCCAATCAACCTCCTTGTTGATAGGTCCTGAAAGACACAAAAGGTGGGAAAAAATATAGTAATACAATTGAGATCAGTGGTAAGTTTGCTGATGGATAATAAGTTAAATTTAAATGAAGGCACATAAAGAACATTAGAAAGAGAGAAATTAGGAGAAAATCGCATAGTTCCCATATGAGTTACAGGAACAATGTCACCATTTGGAAGCTTAATGGGGCATGGCTGATTGAGAAACTGAATATTATCAAGAGAAGACAAATTGGACGTCATGTAATCAGAGGCACCTGAATCAACAATCCATTCAGTGTTAGAAAGAGAAGCAAAATGAAAAGAGGCGAGGTTACCAGCAAAATTGGCAGAGTTGGTGTTCAAGGGTGATAAAGGATCCAAGAGTCGACGACATTGTTCGCTGGTGGGACCAGGGATAGCAATCTTAGAAGAGGTTGAAGAACCGGTGACAGTATGTGTAGCCATTAAGGAATCAGATGCTTCTATAACGTCAGATAGTGTAGATAAAAGCGTCGAATCGGGTTAAAAGCCGAGCTTTGAGACGACCAGAAAAAGAACCTTCGATTGAATAATTGCGCTGTAAGAATTGTAACCAAGAGATCGCCTGAGCACATCCTGGAGAAAAACAATGAGCACCAATGATGAGGACTTAGAGATATGGCCGAAAAAGACCGCTACGCGCCCTTTCCTAAGAAACTACCAGAGGACTGAGATGAGAACCAAGAACGTCGGAGAGGAGGTGACGGAGGATCTTGGAGGTGGTTGGTTCTGTAGATTGGCGGTAGAGCAAGGTGGCTTGGCTACTAGCGAAGATGGAGACTTCGGGTGGTGTAGCCGCTGTGCAGTAGGAAGTATGGCTGAGGCTATGGAGCAGAGGTGGCGGCCGGATTTGTGGTCGCCGGAAGTGCAGCAGTAGACGAGTGAGGCTGTTGTGGACAAGGGACTGCAATGGCTACTGAAGATGACAACGATGACACTAACTACTCTCTCCGGCGACCTAGAGTTGCTCTCTGCGACGATGACGGGATGGTGGTTGCCAAAAGTGATGGAGTGACGAGTGGTTCTATTGCGAGGCTCATTGCCAGAAGAATGGTTCAAGGTCATGGTCATGGACGTGGTGGCTATTGGGCTGCTGCGAGATGGTGGCAATGGAGGGGCAGCCGTGAGGATAACAAGGCTAGGTTGTTGTCTGCCAAGGAAACGAAACCAACACTGTGACGAGAGAGTTCCGGAGACTGAGATACGATGAGGGAATAGAGAGAGAGCTGAGGCAGAGTGAGACAACGTTGGAATGAGAGAGAGCTGAGAAGGATGAATGCTGGAGAAGATGATTGGAACTGGAGAATCTGAGAGACGGAACTGATACAAGCTGCCAGAGATGGAGAAATGACTTGCAGGAAACGGACAGCAGAACGACGGAGAACCTGCGGTTAAGCGGAGGAGAACCATATGGCTGGGACTGCAAGATGACCGAAAAAAACAGAGAGAAAAGAGAGCGATGCCGGAACGGAGAAGGGAAATCGGATGGGCATGCGGCGGCGGTGGTTAAAAAAGGTTAAGAGAAAACTAGGTTAAGAAAAAAAGTTTTTTTTTTTTTTTTCTTGCTTTGATACCATGTTAAGAATGGAGAAGAATGAAATTCAATATATTGATTCACACTCAATACAGGGATTACAAGGGTATATATGCATAAGAGAATTGGAAAAAATGGAAAGTAAATATTGTGCTGAAATGGAAAGTGTATATATCTCTAATAACACAGTTCCAAATTTGTGCATTTGTGAGTATGAAATTGCAAGTCTTAAATTTAGATTTGAGTGGTTTTGGACAAAACTCAATATAATTTTGTATTACATTTTATCCAAGTCTACATAAATTCAAATTCAAAACTTCTGTCAAATATAAGATTAGTTTCACAGACAACTTGCATTGTTATAAATTCTGCATTTATCTTCTAGCCTTCAAGAATTAGCAAATTTTTGGACATACACTATTTGTGTGATTTATATTGGTAAAAATTATGTTTTTGCAAAAGAATAAAGCTGTGGAGATTTGGAAAGTTATAGAGATATTTTAAGGAGGGCAATTGTCCATTGAAATTAAAACTACTATCTCTCCCCTTAATGTTAGCTATAAGCAAAATCTATGTACTTGCTCCACAAACTCCTTTTTCGGAAAAAAGAAAAAAAGAAAATATATATATAAATAATGAGCCTATTATTGGGGATAATGTGAGAATATTCTTAAATAAAATTATTTCTATTAAGCTTTTCTATATCAATATTTGTTAAATTTTCTAAATAAATGATACAACTTGTAGTAGGACGAAGGTTATTTTATGAATAATGTTGATTGAAAATTACATTCTCTTGAAAAATGCTTATAAGAGGAACGATTCCTTCACATATGATATGTAACCTACCAATCACAAGACATCACCACATTATCATTTTGATCATACAAGTAAGAAGCATAATTTCATATGCAAATTTGAATAATGTGGATCCCATATCATTTTAATGGGTCTACATATATAACATCTTGTGATTAGTGTGATGCAAATGTTATATGGAGAAACTATTTATTATAACACTATGTTTGAGGACATGAATTTCGGACCTTAGACTCGGATTTGGATGAATTTAGATAAATTTCAATACAATTTTATAGTACATTTTATTGAAAATATAATATAAATTTAAATTTAAAGTCTTTCCAAATATAAGGTAAGTATTTTTCTATCATTAATTAATTAATATTAGAGATGCAATAAATGTAGGACTTAATATGCTTGCTATATTTGGGGGAAAATAAATATGTTTGTGTTGAAAAAATAAAAGGTTTATTTAAATTGGATATTATTTACAAAAAAAAAAAACCTATTATTTTTCTTAAACAACAAAAACAAAATGACCAACGTATCCTCCTCTTTCCTTTTTTTTTTTTTAATAGTTCGAAGACTCCGACCACCATCGCGTCACTTTGGACAATATGCTGGGGCACTAAAGTTGGGGTGTAAAAGGCGCCCGTCCATTGACGTACCCCTAATAATTCATCAGGGTAAACTCTTAAGGGGGCATCGAATCCATGACCTCAGGATCTAAAGAGTCACAAATCGTCCTTACCACTTGAGCCAATCTAGTTGGGCAACTTTTTTTATTTCTTCTAAAAAGTAAAAATTCTAGATGTATCATTTAAAAAATTTAAAAATAAATATAGAGCTTTTATTATCTAGATTCAAACTCTAGCACCGAACATCTGTAAAGCATTTAAATTAAAGAGCTAAAACATTAATTTCTTAAATCAATGCTCTAAATTTAATTCCTCAAATATATATATATATAGAATTTCAAAGCATGCCCATAGAAATAGGCAGGGCTCTTCACAATATGGGATCCTAGGCGAATGATTTAATCAAGAACCCTTAATATTTTGTTTAATTTTTATTTTTATTTAAAATTAATTTTTCTAACGTTTTGAGATACAAAAATAAATTTATCAAGAGCTCCCTTTTGAGATTACACTAATTCTTCTTTTTTTTTCTTTCTTCATTTTTCATATCCGGATTCATATTTTCTCATTGACATAATTAAATTTCAAAATTAACACTAACTATAAATTGACAAATTATGTAAACAAATAAAAATAAATTTAATAAATCTATAGAAATAATAGATTGAAACAATATAACCTGATTATTATTATTATTATTGCAAATCGATCAGCGAGCGAGGCTTTAGAGATAGCGGATTCTTACCGGATACAACACTCTAACTTCAAAGCTTCCAAAATCTAAGAAAAAATAGAAAAAAAAAATTCAAAGTGAAAATAATAGAAAAATAATGCACAAACATTAATATCAAAATTAGGATTGATGAAAATTACAAAGAATTAGAGACTCGAAAATGATGAACACAAGAGCCGGAGCAAAAATCATAGAGAGACCGAGAGATGAGAGTGAGAAAGTGTGAGAGATGGAAAGATTTTTTAAGAGAAGTTAAGAGAGAGAGATGAGAGTAATAGATAATTAGAAATATAATAAAGTTGTTAGTTGGGAAGTCAATGAGACTTGAAAAAAAAAACGAATTAAATTGTATTTATTTGTTAGTTGGGAAGTTAATGTATGGGAAGAGAGCATAATAAATAACGTTAGCATTATTTAATTAAAAAAAATTTAAGACCCCAAAAATATATTATTATATTAAAAAAATTGGGGCCCCCAAAATTTTTGGGGCCCTAGGCGAACACCTCAATCGCCTAAAGGAGGAACCGGCCCTGTGATTGGACCTTTAGTGTTGGGACCATATTTGTGATTTAACTATTAGGGTTATTTTGTAAAAAAAGGTGGTGGTCAATTATTAAGTGTGAAGAAAAACATCAATCCATGAGTCAACTTTTGGGATTGAGAAGGTCTTGGATCGCTCAACACTGGTATCAGAGTCATGGTTCAAACATTTTTCCTAATATGTTAGGAACGTGATGCTGTCGATTTTGGAACCTGATGTGTGAGGGCGGCATTGTTGGAGTTATTCACATCGATTATGAAAGGAGTTAGTGGTCAGTTATTAAGTGTGAGGAAAAACCTCACCTCATGAGTTAACTTTTGAGATTGAGAAGATCCTAAGCCACAATTTATCACTACAATTTGGATGCCAAGATTATTGGACCACGTTGGATTTTTTTCTCCTTTTATTTATTTCTTTTTATTTTTCATAAAATGCTCAATTTGAGTGCCAAGAGGATTGATAGATATTTTTAATATTTTTTTAATCGCATTCATTGATTGGGTACCAGCTCTGCTATTTGAGTCCAATGTGCTCCAGGACTGTAGAGCATTGGCGGGTCTATTAATCTTTTTAAAGTTAGGGTACTTGTATTATCCATGCTTTTTTATTCTATTTTTTTTTTATAAAAAAAAATTTGTTATTTTGATTTGTATTGTATTTTGGATACAATAATAGATTTTCTATTTATTGCATATATAAGAAGTAATGTTAACATTGATATAATTATACTGCTTTGTAATTTGTGATTATGAAAGAATATTAAACATAATAACATGTTAAAAAGATGAGTAGCAGAAGAAATTTGTACCTCTGTGTTTGATCCGTTGTCGCGACGTCCCGGGAGCGCGTGTGCCCCGGGCGGCGGAATTAAAATCAGTTTAATATTTTCATAGAAAAATATGGTGTAGGAGTCGCCATTAACCTTTAGTGCGGTTAGAACACATGATTACTACCCCGTCAGGGGTAGAATCGGTCTACATTACCAGAGTTAGACTCGGGAGTTCGGTTGCGCGAGGGGAAGGTACGAGCACCCCCTACGCGCCCGTTCTTACGAACGGTACCTAATTAATTTAAAATTATCCCTAAGTTAATCTAATAATTCTTTAAATTACTCCTTTTTTTATGAATTTATAAGTACATGTAAAAAATAAATAAATAAATAAATAAAATAATAAATGAATAAAGATAATATATATATATATATATATATATATATATATATATAGATATTCCCTCAGAGCTTAGGGTACGTGATGCCCGAAGGCTCATACCCTCGCAATAAAATCATAGGGATGAAAATCAAGAAAATATTTTATAAAAATATATACCATAGTACGTATAAGGTCAAATAAAGAAAATACTAAAAATAGTGGTAATATTATTAATAATGATAAGAATGATAATGTTAAAAAATAATAATAATACTAATAATAATACTAATATTAATAGTAATAATAATAAATACAATAATAATAATAATAATAATTATAATAATAATAATAATAATAATAAATGACAATAATAGTGATAATAATAATATTAATAGTAACAATACTAAATATCATTAACTAATAATATACATATTTTAATAATATGATATTTATCTTAATATTAACACACCGTTAAGGATATGCACAATACACACATATGTAAACAATTAATTGAAGAAACAAATTGAACTTAGGATTAAAATATGGAAACCAATGAAAAGGGCAAGAAAATAATGAACTTATGGAAACAAGTTACTTCTAAAATTAATATGTACCTATTTAGTAGGGCCACCAAAATTAATACACGGCCCTAAATATACAAATATTAAACATAAAAGGAATGCAATAATAACGAAAACCCTAAATACATAGAACAATGAATATGGCCTATTCAAATAAACACGGCCAAAACCCTAAATATTAATCAGACTAAAACCCTAAATATTAATCATACTGCTTAAATATGGCCTATAAAATAAATAAATAAATAAACCTTAAATATTAAACATATAACATGAATATGGTACACTTTATAATATTCAACAACCAAAAATTATTACATTTAAATATTAAACAATGGAACTCTTACCTGCACATTTTTTAAAAAACATATCCTACAATAATGAGAATGAACCGATTAGTATTTGAAATAACTACCACAAAAAAAAAAAAAAAAAAAAAATCTAAACAAATATCACCACAATAAAATGAAACACATGGAAACAATATTAAAGTTTTAACATATATACAATAAAAACCTAGATGCGAATATTAACTAAATACCCCGACAAATAATACATCAATATACATACTCATACTATGAAGTCTTAAGCTTTAGACATTAAAACAAATCAAAATAAGCAGGGAAACAGAAAAATAAATAAGTAAACAAATAAATAAATAAATAAATGAGAAACAAAAAGAATAAAAGATAAAATAACCTACAAGACACGTGCACCTGTGTTTGTGTGTGTACAGTGTGTATGGCCGGAGGTGAAAACCTCACTGTGTGTTTCAGCGTGTGTGTGTGTGTGCATCATGTTTGAGTGCAGGGACTTACAGCGGGGGGCGTGGGCTTTGCTGCGACAGGAAGGTGAAGAGGAGGCCGAAGGCGTTGGGTTGCAGGAAGGCTGGACCAGGGAGCAACGGCGGCAGAAGCTGTCGCCGTGAGGTTGCGGGGAACGGCCGCTGTGGGCGTCGTCGGAGTTGCAGCGATGGACGATTCGTGGCTGGCACAGTTGGTGGCTGCCTAGGTTCAGGAGCTGGTGTGGTTGGCCGTGGAGTTCTGGAGCTGGTGTGGTGCTGCAGCGGCGACGGCGAGTGGGAGCAGCGAGAACAGATGAGCCCGGAGATGATGACGGTGAGGATGGAGAGTTGCTGGTATTGCAGAGAACCTCGGTTGCTGGCGGGCTCTGCTTCCCGGCTGCTGTGGTTGGTGCAGTGAAGAACAAGAGGAGGAGGGGGCCGAGGATGTTGAGGGGGCGACGCTGCTGTTGCAGCGAGAGAGAGAGATAGGAGAGAAAGGCAACTAGGTTTTTTTTTTTTTGGTTTCATTCTTTGGCTGGTTCGTGCCTGCGCTGTGCCGCGCCCCCCTTTTTCCTGTGTGAATAAGAGCCTATATATAGGCTTCTAAACAAAACCCTACACCAAGCCCTAAATAATAATAATAATAATAATAATAATAATAAATAGTAATAATAATGAGCAAAATAATAATAATAATAATAATAATAATAATAATAACAAAATAGTAATAATACTAATAATAATAATAATAATAATAATAATAATAAAGATAAAAATACTAATACTAATAATAAATAATAATATTAATGATGAAAATAATAAATAATAATAATAATAATAATAATCAAGAAAAATAAAAATAAGCAAAATAATAGTAAAGTAATAATAATAAAAATAATACTATAATAATAAAGTAATATCTAAAATAATGATAATTATCATAATAAAAATAATAATGTAAATAATAATAAAAAATACTAAAAATAATAATGATAAATAATTAATAATGATTATAATAGTGAAAATAATAATAATAATAATAATAATAATAAAATAATAATAATAATAATAACAATAATAATAGTAATGAAAATAATAATAATAATAGCAAAATAATAATAATATTAAAAATAATAATATTGGGCCTGGGTAAAAATGGGGTGTCTACAGCTGCCCCTCTTTGTAGGTTTCGTTGTTTCAAAGTAAAAGTAGGAACTCTCCTACGTTATTTGTAGCAACAAACCTGCAAAGATAAAAGACGCTGATTTTGGATCGGGCCCAATGCATCAAAAGTGACCAAAATGTGGCTTCTCAAACTTGACCAGTGAAGGATCAACATAAGTGAGACTGCAAAAGGGTTAATAAGAGTGGACCGCGATAGGTCAATAAAAGTGGGACCATGAAGGGTCAATAAGATGGGACCGCGATGAGTCAATAAGCGTGGGACCGCGATAAGTCAATAAGGTGGGACCGCGAAGGGTCAATAAGGTGGGACCACGACGGGTCAATAAGGTGGGACCACAAAGGGTCAATAAAAGTGGAACCACGATGGGCCAATAAGAATGGGACCGTGATAGGTCAATAAGGTGGGACCGCGATGGGTTAATAAGAATGGGACCGTGATAGGTCAATAAGGTGGGACCACAAAGGGTCAATAAGGTGGGACTGCGATGGGTCAATAAGATGGGACCACGATGGGTCAATAAGATGGGACCGTGATGGGTTAATAAGAATGGGACCGTGATAGGTCAATAAGGTGGGACCGCGAAGGGTCAATAAGGTGGGACCACGATGGGTCAATAAGGTGGGACCACGAAGGGTCAATAAAAGTGGGACTGTGAAGGGTCAATAAGGTGGGACCGCAAAGGGTCAATAAGGTAAGACCACGAAGGATCAATAAGGTGGGACTACAAAGGGTCAATAAGATGGGACCACGAAGGATCAATAAGGTGGGACTACAAAGGGTCAATAAGATGGGACCGCGATGGGTCAATAAGAGTTGGACCGCGAAGGGTAAATAAGAGTGGGACCGCCAAGGGTCAATAAAGTGGGACTGTGAAGGGTCAACAAGGTGGGACCGCAAAGGGTCAATAAGGTAAGACCGCGAAGGATCAATAAGGTAGGACCGCGATGGGTCAATAAGATGGGACCGCGATGGGTTAATAAGAATGGGACCGTGATAGGTCAATAAGGTGGTACCGCGAAGGGTCAATAACAGTGGGACCGTGAAGGGCCAATAAGAGTGGACCGCGATGGGTCAATAAAAGTGGACCGCGATGGGTCAATAAGAGTGGACCGCAAAGGGTCAATAAGAGTGGGACCGCGATGGGTTAATAAGAATGGACCGCAATGGGTCAATAAGGTGAGACCGCGAAGGGTTAATAAGGTGGGACCGCAATGGGTCAATAAGGGTGGACCGCGATGGGTCAATAAAAGTGGACCACGATGGGTCAATAAGAGTGGACCGCAAAGGGTCAATAAGAGTGGGACCGCGATGGGTCAATAAGAATGGGACCATGATAGGTCAATAAGGTGGGACCGCGAAGGGTCAATAAGATGGGACCACAATGGGTCAATAAGAATGGGACCGTGATAGGTCAATAAGGTGGGACCGCGATGGGTCAATAAGATGGGACCGCGATGGGTTAATAAGAATGGGACCGTGATAAGTCAATAAGGTGGGACCGCGAAGCGTCAATAAGATTGAATAAGATGATCAAAACAATTTGGATGAAACTACTCGCATGAATGAGATAATCAAGAAAGCTTTGAGGTGATCCAACACCTCGGTTTCGTCGTGAACAACATTTTTGGATGTGAGGGCTGATGCCCTAATTTCAAGGCAGATGACTCAATTTGGACTAGGGAAATGGCTACTTTGTATGGGGGATGATGAATCAGGTACGAAGTCTTAAGATTTTTTTTTGGGAAAGTGTCCTCAAGCATAAGGCTCTAAGTCCTAAAAATTTGCTCCACTGAGGATGATCAATCAAGTGCAAGATCCCGAGACTCTTTGAAGAATAAGCTCATATGGGTTTTAAGTCCTGAAAAATTGCTTCACTAGGGATAACCAATCAGGTGCCAGGTCTCAAGATCTTTTGGACGGTCAGTATTTTGAAAAATGGTTACCCTAGTGAGGTTGATCAATCGGGTGCGAGACCACAAAATTCTTCTAGAAAATGTCCTCAAGTGTAGGGTTCAAAATTATTCCACTGGGGATTATCAATTGGGAACAAAATCTCGAGTTTCTTTGGCTGTCTTTAGATTACCCTCTTTGAGACTCAACAATCAATGCATCAATTGCTTCTTGGGGTCAATTGCCACAGTTTCAAAGTATGTCAATCTGTGCATGGGGGTCAGCTGCCCCAGTTTCAAAATGTATCTGAACAAGAATGGTTTATTCAAGGATGTAAAAGGATTATTCAGAAGTTTATTCAACCAGGCAAGTATGAATGAATGGTGCTCTATTGCTATATGTATGCATGTTGCTACCTAAGATGCTAGGAAGCAGTGATATGTTGCTATGTGTGCATAATGATATGTGAATGCAAGGATGTATGCATGTTGCATGAGATGCCCTTTGTATTTTCTTTCTTATGCAATGCATGTAATGTATGATAATGCATGAAATGCATGGTAATGCATGAGTATCTTCTCCTTCCATGGTGCTTGTAATCGACAACCCAATCTCTGATCTTGGGTGTGCTTTCAAATTCCACATTGTCGTTGATTCTGGTCATGTTTCAAATTCCAAAAGGCGCTCAAAATCTGCCCCAGTATTTACATGTCACCGGTCATCGCCCTGTTTTTGACTTTTATTCTATCCTAAAAGCTCTTGAATTTGCTCCAATGAAACTCAAAAACTGCCCCATTTCAATCCTCATCCACTGATCTTGGCTATGTTTTTGAATTCCCAACTGACATAGATGTCCCTGAATGTGTCCTTTTGAAACTCGGCATGACACCCACCCTAGTAGATGCATTTATAGCTGATCCTGTCTATCTTACATTTTCTCCACAAGGACGTTCTTTGGATTGCATCCTTAATGTTTTAAAATCTCTTTGAAATTTAAATGAATAAGTATGCAATCAGATAACTCAATCTCAATGGGAATATGGATGGAATGCACAAACTTGCTTGACTTTGCTTGATTTTCTGTGCGTGCTAAATAGGAGACAAATTTTACCAGTACTTTGACACTAATGTAACTTTGCTAGCTTCGAGAATCATATTAATGGGCAAAACCCTTTTCTTTTTTTTTTCCTTTTTTTTTTTAGCCTCATCACCATAACTTCTCCACTGTATCACCACTTAAAGGTTCTTTCTCGCTTATTTCAAGCTTGTCTCAAATTCCCTATCTTGAATTATAACTAGTATCTCATTAAGTAGTCTGATCAATATTCCAATATCAGGGTGGACTTTAAGACATGGGACGAAATGTAGGCTTAGGATTTAGGTTTCACCAAGAATAAGGAAACTAAGGCTCAAAAATCCCATCCCCTAATAAAGATTTCTGCCCCAGTGGTGCAGTATTCGTGAAGTATTGATCGAACTTGTCATTTGAACAAGTTGCCTACGTACCTTTGCAGGATCAGGTCATTACGTAGTTTAGACTCAACATTGAATCTAACAAATCATTTGAGACAACAACGTATACCAATCTGGTTAGGACTTTCATTTGGACTGTAATGTAGGCTAGGGGTATGGGTTAAAGAAGAAAAGAGTTAAATAAGGCTCAAAATCATTGATTTCATCAAGGGTAATTTGGTCAAAGATCACATATGTAGCATGTCCCTTATTTTTCTTTCTTCTTCCCTTTCCTCTTCTTTCTCTTTCCCCTTTTTATCTTCTTCTTCTTTTACCGCAACTTTTGATTTTCCTTTTATAAAGGAAATCTTAACTTCATTTTCATTTGAACTTCATTTAGGACTGATCTTTTAAAACTGCCCCAGTGTGGGGTGTGATCCTTTGACGAGTTAATCAAGGAATGAATTTTTCAGGCTCAAAAGGGTTGTCAAGGGATTTCTTCTTTTACTTTCTTTTGGATAGCAGAAAAATGGCCTGCCATCATTTTGGTAATGATCATTGCCTCAAATGACTTGTCAAACACTACAAGACCCAAACCCAGGTTGAATTTTTGATGAACTGACTTTTAAGAAAAGATTGGTTTAACATTCAGGCTCGAAATGGGTTAGCAAATGGTAAATCATCGTTTGGTTCTTTATGGGAAAACTGGTCAATCAAAGATAGCCACCCTTCATTTGATCAGAACATAATCATCATACCTTTAAGACACCAATTATAGATAACAAAGACAAGAGACTTTTTCATCGATTTTATCAAGCGAATGTAGAACAAAACTTGATGAGTCCTTTCTGTATATTTCTCCTATGACTCTTCATCATTTTGAAATCCATATCTCAACCAGGCTCTTGAAAATGTCTTGAAGTGGGGGGTCCTCAAAGACTTTTCCTTCATCATCCTTTTTTCTTTTCTTTCTTTTTTTCTTTTTTCTTCTTCTTCTTCTTCTTCTTTTTTTTTTTTTTTTTTTTTGCCCCATTGAATAAACTTCCAAAACTAGCTAATGGCTCCAAGTCCTTTGTACTAACAAAACTATTATCTATGTCACTTTACACAAAATACAAGCAAAGATAGACAAAATTTGGCATAAAGTGATGATTCAAGGAGGATGAAATGAGATGAGACTGAAAAGCATTCTTATTTCATTCAATTTCAAAATGATTTAAATAAAAAGCATGGACATTCCTCTTGTTATCAGCCTAAGGTGATCAAGCAGCATTTCTGTATCCTGTGAGCTCACTTCTAAAGTTGAATACCAATCAATCTTCTAACCCGATGGCGTTTATTACATTCCTACTATGATCACGCAATGGGTCCTTTCTCTGTAGAGAGATCATCTTGCTCTGCTCAATATTGGAATCCTGGATCTCAATTCTATCACCTTGGACCATGGCTTTAAAGATAAATTGGAATGTGATTATTGACCCATTGGAGATGATTATGCATACATGGTTATGAAATTGAGCATGGAATGCATGATTATGTTATGCAATGGGTGTTTATGCATGGGGGTAACTAGTGCACAAATACATACAAATAAGGATATGAACATGCATCAACCTATCATGCATGGTTATGCGTGTAATTATGCGTGAATGCATGAATGTAATGTAACCTAAATGACTACTTTGCCAGAATTTTGAAAACATCCTGCTAATGAAAGATTTCAAGATTAAGACGACCGTTGATGGGCCACAATTTCAATTCAACTCTTCCCTTAACCATTCCTTTCTTTGATGACGGTCCATGTACCTCGTATTCTATGAAAGGTCAAATTATGATCGGAGGTTGGGGTTGACCCAAGCTAGTCAACCCCTTGGATTTCTTCAATGCGGGCTTGTGAACTTTAACATGCACTTGGACCTCGAGTATTTTAAAATATGGGCTTCAATATATTTCATGATGGGATTAGGCCATAGTTTTAAAAGGACTTGGGCTTGGATTGCTTAGAAAATATTGGCCCGAATTTTTGGGTAATAGGGCCGAAGCCCATTTTTGGAAATCTGAGTTTGACCCTTTTTGAAAATCAGGCTTGGGCCGAGTTTTTACTTAGGAAAAGGTTGGGCCGACCCATATTTTAAAATGCTTGGGCCAAGTGCTTCATGTTTTGAAAGGATGGGCCTTGGTCTCATTATTGGGCTTTTTCAGAATATTGACAAAGTAGGATGCATGTCTAAATTGATATCAAATACATGGTATAATACAAAGTATCTCACAACATATATACAACACACTATACATGGAGAAGGATGTGGCTCCTGTCCCAACCTAGGGTAGGTACGTATATATAGGGTTCTTCATGGCTCTATCCTAGTTAGGGAAGACTATAGACAAGTACGTGTGGGTAGGCTCTAATCCCTATATAAAACAGGTTCCCAATCTAACCTCCATCCTCACCCAAAAGGGGTTTGGACAAAGTTTAAACTGAGTGGAGTGGTTCGCGGGTCCCCACAAGCCCTGCCACGTGGGGACAAACGCTATTACACTCCTATCTAATCCTAGTAAGGAAAGCTCGGGTATAAAGCGTGAGAGTGTGTGAATTTAATTTTTAACCTAATCTCACTATCCCCACATTTATTCACATGCTATAAACAATATGGAAACAAGATATTTACAATTAATATATATATTCAAAAGATAAGGAAACACAATATATGCAATTAATATGTTTATTCACAAAAAATTTGGAAACAAAAATAAGGAAACAAAATATTTACGATTAGTATACAAAATATCTATAATTAATTTACTTTTTCAAAATATCTTACAATTAATATGTTTTATTCAGAATATTTGGAAACAAAATATCTATAATTAATATTCACAAAATTAGGAAACAAAATATTTTTAATTAATTTTGGTTATTTACAAATTATGGAAGTAAAATATTTACAATTAATCAAGGTTATTTACGAATTACAATATTTACAAAAATAAGGAGTAATTAAAAGATTTATTAAATTTAAACTTGGGATAACTTCCAATTAATTAATGGCTCGACTCTCTAGATCCCCAGTGGAGCCGCCAAGCTGTCGCGACGTCCCGGGAGCGCGTGTGCCCCGGGCGGCGGAATTAAAATCAGTTTAATATTTTCATAGAAAAATATGGTGTAGGAGTCGCCACTAACCTTTAGTGCGGTTAGAACACATGATTACTACCCCGTTAGGGGTAGAATCGGTCTACATTACCAGAGTTAGACTCGGGAGTTCGGTTGCGCGAGGGGAAGGTACGAGCACCCCCTACGCGCCCGTTCTTACGAACGGTACCTAATTAATTTAAAATTATCCCTAAGTTAATCTAATAATTCTTTAAATTACTCATTTTTTTATGAATTTATAAGTACATGTAAAAAATAAATAAATAAATAAATAAAATAATAAATGAATAAAGATAATATATATATATATATATATATATATATATATATATAGATATTCCCTCAGAGCTTAGGGTACGTGATGCCCGAAGGCTCATACCCTCGCAATAAAATCATAGGGATGAAAATCAAGAAAATATTTTATAAAAATATATACCATAGTACGTATAAGGTCAAATAAAGAAAATACTAAAAATAGTGGTAATATTATTAATAATGATAAGAATGATAATGTTAAAAAATAATAATAATACTAATAATAATACTAATATTAATAGTAATAATAATAAATACAAAAATAATAATAATAATTATTATTATAATAATAATAATAATAATAAATGACAATAATAGTGATAATAATAATATTAATAGTAACAATACTAAATATCATTAACTAATAATATACATATTTTAATAATATGATATTTATCTTAATATTAACACACCGTTAAGGATATGCACAATACACACATATGTAAACAATTAATTGAAGAAACAAATTGAACTTAGGATTAAAATATGGAAACCAATGAAAAGGGCAAGAAAATAATGAACTTATGGAAACAAGTTACTTCTAAAATTAATATGTACCTATTTAGTAGGGCCACCAAAATTAATACACGGCCCTAAATATACAAATATTAAACATAAAAGGAATGCAATAATAACGAAAACCCTAAATACATAGAACAATGAATATGACCTATTCAAATAAACACGGCCAAAACCCTAAATATTAATCAGACTAAAACCCTAAATATTAATCATACTGCTTAAATATGGCCTATAAAATAAATAAATAAATAAACCTTAAATATTAAACATATAACATGAATATGGTACACTTTATAATATTCAACAACCAAAAATTATTACATTTAAATATTAAACAATGGAACTCTTACCTGCACATTTTTTAAAAAACATATCCTACAATAATGAGAATGAACCGATTAGTATTTGAAATAACTACCACAAAAAAAAAAAAAAAAAAAATCTAAACAAATATCACCACAATAAAATGAAACACATGGAAACAATATTAAAGTTTTAACATATATACAATAAAAACCTAGATGCGAATATTAACTAAATACCCCGACAAATAATACATCAATATACATACTCATACTATGAAGTCTTAAGCTTTAGACATTAAAACAAATCAAAATAAGCAGGGAAACAGAAAAATAAATAAGTAAACAAATAAATAAATAAATGAGAAACAAAAAGAATAAAAGATAAAATAACCTACAAGACACGTGCACCTGTGTTTGTGTGTGTACAGTGTGTATGGCCGGAGGTGAAAACCTCACTGTGTGTTTCAGCGTGTGTGTGTGTGTGCATCATGTTTGAGTGCAGGGATTTACAGCGGGGGGCGTGGGCTTTGCTGCGACAGGAAGGTGAAGAGGAGGCCGAAGGCGTTGGGTTGCAGGAAGGCTGGACCAGGGAGCAACGGCGGCAGAAGCTGTCGCCGTGAGGTTGCGGGGAACGGCCGCTGTGGGCGTCGTCGGAGTTGCAGCGATGGACGATTCGTGGCTGGCACAGTTGGTGGCTGCCTAGGTTCAGGAGCTGGTGTGGTTGGCCGTGGAGTTCTGGAGCTGGTGTGGTGCTGCAGCGGCGACGGCGAGTGGGAGCAGCGAGAACAGATGAGCCCGGAGATGATGACGGTGAGGATGGAGAGTTGCTGGTATTGCAGAGAACCTCGGTTGTTTGCGGGCTCTGCTTCCCAGCTGCTGTGGTTGGTGCAGTGAAGAACAAGAGGAGGAGGGGGCCGAGGATGTTGAGGGGGCGACGCTGCTGTTGCAGCGAGAGAGAGAGATAGGAGAGAAAGGCAACTAGGTTTTTTTTTTTTTTTTGGTTTCATTCTTTGGCTGGTTCGTGCCTGCGCTGTGCCGCGCCCCCCTTTTTCCTGTGTGAATAAGAGCCTATATATAGGCTTCTAAGCAAAACCCTACACCAAGCCCTAAATAATAATAATAATAATAATAATAATAATAAATAGTAATAATAATGAGCAAAATAATAATAATAATAATAATAATAATAATAATAATAATAATAACAAAATAGTAATAATAATAATAATAATAATAATAATAATAATAATAATAATAATAATAATAATAAAGATAAAAATACTAATACTAATAATAAATAATAATATTAATGATGAAAATAATAAATAATAATAATAATAATAATAATCAAGAAAAATAAAAATAAGCAAAATAATAGTAAAGTAATAATAATAAAAATAATACTATAATAATAAAGTAATATCTAAAATAATGATAATTATCATAATAAAAATAATAATGTAAATAATAATAAAAAATACTAAAAATAATAATGATAAATAATTAATAATGATTATAATAGTGAAAATAATAATAATAATAATAATAATAAAATAATAATAATAATAATAATAACAATAATAATAGTAATGAAAATAATAATAATAATAGCAAAATAATAATAATATTAAAAATAATAATATTGGGCCTGGGTAAAAATGGGGTGTCTACATCCGTAAATATACTATTAAGAGTTACTTCAATCTCTAGAAAAAAGAGCTATAATTTTATGGAGTGTCTTCTAGTCTTTACCTTGACTTGATGTGATAGATTGATGGAATACACAAACCCTTTTATAGGCAAGACTAGGGGCCCCTCACATAACTCTTATGACTTTTGAGCTCTCTTATTAGTTCTATCCATCAAGGAAAAAATATGAAGAATTTGTAACTTTATCACTAATAAGACTATTAATTCATGCACTTATTGGATAAATAACCACCGAGTGCACTCAATGTGGAATGTAAACAATCACAACTATTAGTTAATGTGGTTATTGGAACCATAAAATAAAGGTGAAATGTGAATCACTTTAAGGGAATATTTATAAAATAATATAAACATTTCTTACATTCTCCCACTTGATTCACATAACGCAGATTCTTTATCTAAATGAGTCATGATATAACTTTAATTGCATGCACATAATCTTTATTGTGATTGCTCCCACTCACTTAAGTCATACTACATAAGAAACCATAGCGGTAGCTCTTTACTTATCAAGCATTCCCTTCTATGTGTTACAATGCATAATACTTCATAAGTAAGCACTTTAGGAAAAACTTTATGAATGATCAACATCATTTTGGTCCAATCTTAATATCCTGATGGATATGATGAATTTATCTTTATACGTGTAAAATTGAATAATTCATCAAAATAACTCTCTGTGTGACAAAATGTCAACAAGAACAAGAAAAGAAAAAACTAAATGCCACAAAGGCCCATATTATCCACATGACCCTTAAACTGCATAACCGGTAAACCTTTGGCTATTGGATCTACAATCATCAAGTCTGTAGTGGTGTGTTCAACTATAACCAATTTTTTTCTTGATATACTTTCTCACACTAAGATACTTTATGTCGATATGCTTGTTTCTACTTCCACTTTTATTGTTTTTAGAAAAGAACACTGCAACAAAATTATCACAGAGAATCTTTATTGGTTTTTCTATAGATTTAACAATTTTAAGACCATTGATAAAATTCTTTAGGCATAAGGCTTGTGTTGATGCTTCATAGAAGGCTATAAATTCTGCCTCCATAGTAGATGTAGGAATAATTTTCTGCTTCACACTCCTCCAGGATATAGCTCCTTCAAGAAGAAGAAATATATATCCAAAGGTTGACTTTTTACTGTCTACACAACTGACAAAATATGAATTTGAATACCTGATTACTTCCAAAATCAGTGTGTCTGTAAGTCAACATGTAATCCTTGGTTCCTTGCAAATATTGCATCACCTTCTTTGCAGCTATCCAATGTTAGAATCCTGGGTTACTCTAATAGCGACCCAACAATCCAATAGCAAAGCTTATGTCAAGTCTAGTGCAAACTTGAGCATACATTAAACTTCCCACAACATATGCATAAGGAATGTCTTTCATCTGCTCCATTTCCAATGCATGTTGGGGTGACTAGTTTTTTCGAAGTTTATCCCTTTTGACTATGGGAGCTACTGAGGACTTGCAGTTTTTCATACCAAATCTCTCTTAAACCTTTCTAATGTAAGCCTTTTGAAGCAAACCCAAAATTATTTATTGTCTATCTCTGTGAATCTCTATGCCAATGACAAGAGAGGCTTCACCCAAATCCTTCATTTCAAAATTTTGAGAGAGAAACTGCTTAGTCTCATATAGCAAACTCAAACCATTACTCACAAATAGAATGTCATCTACGTACAGGACCAAGAAAATGAACTTACTCCCACTCTCCTTAAGGTATATACATTGATACACAATTTTCTCATCAAAACCACATGATATGATAACCTCATGAAACTTTAAATATCATTGGCGGGAAGCCCATTTCAAACCATAGATTGACTTCTTTAGCTTACAAACTTTATAACTATCATCACTAAAACCCTCCAGCTGCCTCATGTATACTTTTTCATTAAGATCCCCATTAAGGAATGTTGTTTTCTCATCCATTTGGTGCAACTCTAAAACAAAATGAGCAACCAACGTCATGATTATCCTAAATGAATCCTTCTGCGAGACCGGAGAGAAGGTTTCACGATAATCAATGTCACGCCCAGAACTTGGCAGTGGGCCCCAGCGTGTGATGTAGTAACCTAACCTGTCCCTGTAACATACAAAATACACATGATACTATAATGAATGAGGGTCCAACCCCGTGGGGTTTCCATACACTCTATACACATTCACATATATGACATATACATAGCGGAAAAGTTCATTTCATACATACATCATACCATACCAGAGTCTATACAAACAGAGTTTAAGCTCCATATTACAAAACATAACCCACGGTGCCAGTAATACCCAAAACGACAACCCTATTATAGTCCAAGTACTTACACAAGTACTCTACGCAGTAAATGGACCACCCTGCTCCTAACACTGGGACGCTAATCTTTATTACTCAAAGGACTTGAAAACATATGCGTATGATAGGTGTGAGACACATCACAGTAAGGAAGATTCAGGTTATATTGGTGTGTTGCATATGAGTGTTATCATGACATAAAACATAACACATTTCAGTTCTAGTATTTCCACAATACAGTTCCAGTATAGTTCTCAACACACACATGATCAATCAACGAAGTGTCGTCACACTCTTTGGTACGTAGTCGGCTCACATTACACAGCATCCCCGACACATAGCATAGCCCTAGGCTCCCATGGCATCGTATTGGTACATTTGGTGGATCTACACCCTTCGGTGGTCAGCCGATAAGAGGCGATATTTCACGCCCTCGGATATAGAACCGGACACTCTTGCCACTGGAAGGTGGTATTTCATACCCTCAGATATAGAGTCGGACACTCTTTCACAACCTTAAACAATTCGAAACAAACGTTCCTATATCTCATTTCAGCATATCACAACTCAATGCATTTTCATATAACAGTTCATTCCACACTTATTTGATAATCACAAAATCATGATTTTTAGAATACAGTTTAAAACAAGTCAAGGCACGACCATCTCCCTAACACAATATACTCAACAATATATCCACAGTTTTCTAACAAACTAGAGATACAACTCGACCCCCCCTTTTCCCCAAAACTGTAACGTGAAAACCCCATAATTTTTACTCGTTAGATTTCCCCAAATAACTTGCTAAAACATGCACATGATTGTGAACCATAGTTCTACCAAATCCGATTTCAAAAATAACTGATATAAACAGAATCCCCTTACCTTTCCCCGAAAATCCAAACACGAACTCTACGACTCCTAAATAGCAAACCGAGTTCCCAAAACCTATAAATCACAATACGATAATTACTTGCAATCTTACTCTCTATAAATCTATTGAAATGGAAATGAAAATCGAGCCTTACCTTGATTTTTGGGTCAAAACCCAAAAGACCTCAAAATGAAGATCCATTTTATAGAACACATAGTGATTCCTTCCCTGATCCTCGCAGTAACGTCGGATCGTCGATTCTAATGACGTACAGTGAAGAAATCTAGAGAGAGAGAGAGAGAGAGAGAGAGAATTTTGATAACTTAGCCTAGAAGCAAAGGAAATGGATATTTATAGAGCCTTTGACTCGGCCAACCTCATCAACGAGGCGGCGTCTTCGTCAATGAGTCAACGAAGGAAATTCGTCGACGTCATGGTGGCCTCGACGACGAGCCTGAGATTTCAGGATTTCCCAAAATCTATTGGCTTCTCCTCATCGACGAATCTCTGCATTTCGTCACCAAACAATAGAAGGGCCTTCATCGAAGAAAACACTGGCTTCGTCAATAAAGCCTGTTTAATTTACTATTTTACCCTTTTCTTATTTATTTATTCCATATCTCATGGGTTAGGTTTTTACAACCTCCCATCCTTACAAAAATTTTGTCTTCGAAATTTGCAATCTCTCATTTGTGAACTCATCCACATAACCAATTACACATACCCAACTCTAGGAAGAGCCAACGACTACTTACAACGCAGCCCCGTCACAATACATACATACACTCGCTTATGGCGAAAGAATATCGTGGTTACATACATATACCGTCTCGGGAGTTCACAATAACACACTCCCAGAGACTAACCACCTATCACAATACAATAGCAGCATTATTCACACGCACTCAACCGACTCTACTATCCAAACTACCTCTCAAAACAACTATGATACTTCCGACGTATCTCCGCTTCCAATTCCCAAGAAGCTTCCTCAACCTCGTGATTCCGCCACAATACCTTCACTAATAGTATATCCTTGATACGTAACTTTTGAACTTTACAGTCCAGAACCTGAATGGGTACCCCCTCATACGCTAAAGCATCCCCAATTTCTAAGTTCTCATAACTAATAACATGCGATGGATCCGACACGTACCTCCTTAACATGGATACGTGGTGTAGTGACCTGAAGAATAATAGTATTTAAATAATAAAGAGGGAGAGAAATGGAAACAGGAATAGAAGGAGGCAGCCTTGCGTTCATCGACGACGTTGCATTTTGAACGTGGGAGTCGCAAGAAATTTTCCAAGTCTCGTCGATGAACACAAGGGTTTCGTCGATGAGGGTTCCTTAGGATCTCGTTGATAAGGTCTCGTCTCGTCGACGAGAAGATGTCGAGAGAGGATTTTTGGAAGTCTAAAATTTGTCAACGAGGGTGTAGGTGTGTCGATGAACTTTCTACAGGACTCATCAATGAGGTGACATGGCTCTTCGACAAATCCCTCAGTATAAATAGTGTTTAACTCGGTTTTCTTATAGGAAAAATCCACTGAATTCACTCTTTCTCTCTCTCTCTCTCCCACGACTCCACCTCCTTCTCTCTTCGATTTCAGCCACTTTGTTCACCGAATTGATGATCTGAGACCACCACGATGCTCTTGGGGAAGTTCTCTCCAAGTTTGTTGGAGTGAATCGTTGGTGGGACGAAGTTGGATTTCATCCAAAATTCAGGGTAAGGTCTTTTAAGCAAAATTTAGTTTAGTAGCAGCTGTAGGAAATGTAGTAGACGTAGAAATAATGATGTTTTGTTCTGGGATTTATGATTTTCAGAGTGTTGAGTGGAGAATCCTGTGGGTGTAGGACCCGTTACAGTAGGGGGATTTTAGTAGAAATCAGGTAAGGGAAATATGTTATGCTAGGCAAATTTAGTATGATTTTCGGTATAGTATATATATTTATACTAGATTATTTTTCATAGCAGGAATTAATATAGTTTATCAAGTATGATTTGTAAGAACCCGAACCGTGATCAATGAGTTTAATTCTAAAGAGAGGGACATTTTGGTAAAAGAGCAGCTTTCATCGACGAAGCCAGAATTTGTCGATGAAGCTTTTGTTCTTCTCATTGACGAAATTCAGAGACTCATCGACGAGGAGAAGTCGAGGAGTCTTGGAAAAACCAGAGATGCTAGATTCGTCGACGAGGCCACCAATCTGTCGACGAAGTTAGTGAAAAATTTGTCGACAAAGGCACCATTTCGTCAACGAATTCCCTCGAGTCAAAGGGCTATAAAAGAAAATTCTCATTACGTCTTCACTAAGTAACTTCAAAGATATCTCCGTCTCTCTCTCTCTCTAAACCTTTCCCTACTCTCTCTCTCTAGATTTCTTCGCCGATTGTTGACAGAATCAGTAAACGGAAGTTACTATGAGGATTGTAGAAGGATTCTCTACAACTTCTATGGATCAGAATCTTGATTCAGAGATTTTTAGGTTTTGGCAAAAAATCGAGGTAAGGCTCGGTTTTCAATTCTGATTTGATAGTTTTGTAGGTAACTATCTTGTGAGTATATTTTGTACTATGACTTGTAGGTTTTGGAACTTGGTTCACTGTTTAGGAACCTTGGAGTTCAGGAATTGCTTTCGGGGAAAAGGTAAGGGGAACTATGTTTATATTGGTTATTTTTGAAATTGGACTCGGTGGAACTGTGGTCCATGGTTCTGTGTGTGTTTTGGCTACTCATTTGGGGGGATCTAACGAGGAAAACTATGGGTTTTTCATTATTACAGTTTTGAAAAAAAGGGGGCGACAGGCTGCATCCCTAGCTTTGTTGAAAACAGTGGGTATATGTTGATTTATACTGTGATATTGGGATGGCCGTGCCTTGACTTGTTTAAATTGTATTTGTTTGAAAAACCATGTTTTAGATTACCAAATGGGCGTGGTTTGTTTGGTTATATGAGCATGCATGTGTGTGTGATATGTTAAATGGCTAGTAGGAACGGGGTTCCGAACTGTCCAGGTACTGAGAGTGTCTGGCTCTATATCCGAGGGCGTGAGCCTATACCGGCAGATCAAGTCAAAGGGTGTGGATCCACTAGTTAGCACCGGTACAATGCCATGTGAGTCAGGGACTAGCCATGTGCCGGTGGCACTGTGCTTCGCGGGTAGGCTAGGCCAACGCCAGATTGTCGTGGACCGGTTTCGGGCCAAAGGGTGTGACGACTCCAGGATTATTGATCATGTGTATGTGTATGGGTGCGTGTATGCATTGTGAAAATTAGTACTTGAATGCATTTAACAGCGTGTATATTGTATCATGATAACACTCAAATGCCACACACCAATATAACCTGTGTTCTTCCTTACTGAGAGGTGTCTCACCCCTGCTGTACGTACATTTTTACAGGTCCTTCGAGTAACCAGAACTAGCGTCCTGGTGTAGGGAGCATAATGGTCGGTGTTTTGTGTTTAGCACTGGATAAGTGCTAGGACTGTAATTTTGATGGGTTGCCATTTTGGGATGTATTTGGGCACCCAGTTTGTATGTTTTGATAGGGCCATGTTTTGCTCTTATATAAACTCTGGTATGGTACTGCATATGTGTATATAGATGACCTTTTTCCACTACGTATATGATTGTGATTGGATGTGTTTAGGATGCCTGAGAACCCAATCGGGTCAGACCCTCATCCATTGTACTGTATTCTTGGATGTTTTATCAACTATAGGGACAGGTTAGATTACATTTCCACCCTTGGGTCCCATTTCGGGATTCGGGGCATGACAGCTTGGTATCAGAACTAACTAGGTTATTTGATCTTGTAGACTTGGTTAGTTTTAGTTATGAGTACATACTAGAGTATAGGATGTGGATATGGGTAGAGTTGGTTGAGGGTTGCTCGGCTGCGTGACCGGGATTTGTCGACGGTATTCTGTGTTTTTCCTAAGATGACGATTCCAGTAAAAGCAGGGCAGATCATTGATGACTTTCATGTCGGTGTGATAGGACAGACCTAGACCTGGCAGGGAGTAGTTAACAAAAATAGTGTATATCATTGTGTTAATTGTATGTGTTGTAGGGACATTGATAGATTCCTATTGTGTTATAGAATGAAGCCTAAGGATAATAACCTAGAAAGTGGCTTCGAGGAGACTGCAAGTGATGAGTCTCCTTCTGTGCCTCGAGGTTTGATGAGGCAGGTATTATAGGAGATCGGGCAGAGTGTAAGGAGACGCGAGCGCTCTCCTACTACTGCGAGGTGCACCATTGAGAGGTTCACACACATGCATCCTTCGACGTTCTCTGGATGACCTGACCCGATGACAGCAAAGGACTGGATGGATAAGACTGAGAGGATCTTGGAGGTCCTGCACTGCACGGATAGGCAACGAGTCCTTTATGCCACCTTCTAGTTGTCTGGGGAGGTGGGTCGATGATGGACTTCGATCATTTTGCTAGAGAAGTAGAGAGTCGGTTTTGAGGAGATGACGTGGAGCCTTTTCAAGGAGGTGTTCTTTGACAGATACTTTCTGGCTTCTGTACGTGATGCGAAGGCAGATGAGTTTTCTGCTCTAACTTAAGGGAGATTGATGGTGCAGGGGTATGCAGCTCGATACATAGAGTTGTCCCGCTTTGCACTATGTATGATCTCGAGTGAGTATGAGAAGACTCGGAGGTTCGAGAAGGGCTTGAGGAAGGATATCTACAAACTGGTGGGTATGCTTCAGATCTGCGAGTTCTCGGTATTGGTGGATAAGGCCACGGTGATCAAGACTAGCATTTAAGAGGATGAGGCGGATCAGGAATCGAGGAAGAGGACAGTACCTTCTGGTTCTTAGACAGGATCTCGTTAGGGATCATGAAAGAAAAGGAGCAAGGGCTCGAGTTATCGTCAAAATACTAAGCACCAGGATTCTCAGGTGAGCCACACTGGTGGTCGTTGTGCCAGGTGCTTCAAACGACATAAAGGTGAGTGTAGGTCTTTTGATGGTAATTGCTATAACTGCGGTTGACCTGGTTATATGGCTCGTGATTGTCGTGCACCGACGCGAGTCGTGCCTGTAGTTAGTGGGGACTGAGGGAGTAATCAGATACCTCAAGGAACCATTCAGACGAATACAACTCCGGCCAGAGTATTCTCTCTTACTCTAGCGGACGATGAGCATGCAGGTAATGTGGTAACGGGTACCTTATTATTGCTTTTAAATAAAGCTTATGTTTTGTTTGATTCAGGTGCAACCCATTCCTTTGTGTCTGTGAATTTTGTGGGACGGTGTGGGGTTGAGACCCAAGACATAACTGAGGTGTTATCTGTTACTATGCCATATGAGAATGTATCTTTCTGTAGGAAGATGTTGGTAGACTACCCAGTGGAAATTCAGGAGAAGCTGCTACCGGCGAATCTTATGGTATACGACACGTCGGGATTCGATATCATTCTTGGGATGGATTGGTTGTTCTCCAGTTATGTTGTGATCGACTATCGTAGGAAGGTTGTAGTTTTCAGACCTCCTTGGGAGCAGGATTACGAATTCATGGGATCGTGTGTGCGTCCAGCGCCACAGATTTTGTCGACATTATAGGCGAGGAGGCTACTCTTGGATGGATGTCAGGGGTACCTAGCTTGTATGAAGGAATCACCGTATAGATGAGTTGAAACTTGAGGACATTCGAGTAGTCAAGGAATTCTCGAATGTGTTTCCAAATGATTTACCTAGTTTACCTCTGGATCGTGAGGTGGAGTTTGCGATAGAGTTGCTACCCGATAAGGCACCGATCTTTAAAGCTCCATACTGGATGACTCTAGTAGAACTTCGGGAGTTGAAGGAGCAGTTACAAGAACTACTGGACAGTTCGACCTAGTGTTTCACCCTGGGGAGCTCCAGTACTGTTTGTGAAGAAGAAGGACGGGTCGATGCGGATGTGCATTGATTACCATGAGATTAATAAGGTGACTGTGAAAATCGCTATCCTTTACCTCTTATAGATGATCTTTTTAACTAGTTCCAAGGAACGCGGGTCTTTTTGAAGATCGATTTGTGGTCAGGATATCATCAGGTGAGGGTTAAATCGAAGGATGTAGCAAAGACAGCCTTCTGAACCAGATATGACCACTACGAGTTCTTAGTCAGGCCTTTTGGGTTGACAAATGCTCCGGCGGTGTTCATGGATCTGATGAACAGGGTTTTCCATGAGTACCTGGATCGGTTCGTAGTGATATTCATTGATGACGTACTAGTATACTAGAGGAGTACGGAAGAGCACGTGGAACATTTGAGGTTAGTATTATAGATTCTACGGGAAAAGAAGTTGTATGCTAAATTGAAGAAATGTGAATTCTGGTTGAGTCAGATTGCGTTCTTAGGCCATGTGGTTACTGGGGATGGTATATCAGTTGATCCTAGAAAAATTGAAGCTATGGTAGATTGGGTAACGCCGAAGAATGTGCAAGAGGTTCGGAGTTTTCTAGGACAGGCAGGTTACTATCGTCGGTTCGTAGAGGGCTTCTCTAAACTGTCTAGACCTCTAACTCGATTGACTAGGAAGGGAGTCCAATTTGAGTGGAATAGTGATTGTGAGCAGTGCTTTCAGGAGTTGAAGCACCGGATGGTTACTGCTCCAGTGTTGATAATTCCTTTGGGGGATGGTGGGTTTGTGATTTATAGCGACGCGTCTCTGATGAGTTTGGGATGTGTGCTTATGCAGCAGGGTAAGGTAGTGGTGTATGCTTCTCAGAAATTGAAAGAGTACGAGAAGAATTACCCTACATATGATTTGGAATTGGCTGTTGTGATATATGCACTGAAGATTTGGCGACACTATCTATACGAGGTGCAGTATGAGATCTTCACTGATCATAAGAGCCTCAGGTATTTCTTCACACAGAAGGAGTTGAATATGAGGCAGATGCAGTGGCTAGAGTTGATTAAAGACTACGATTGCACGATCAGTACCCGGGGAAGGCTAATGTGGTGGCTGATGCGTTGAGTCGGAAGTCAAGGCCTACGGCTGTATCTGCAATTGTAACTCAGTGTCACATCAGATGGGATTTGGAGAGCTCAGGTATAGAGTTGGTGGTTGGTGATCATCATTCTTATCTTGCTAGTTTGGTGGTCCGACCGACCTTTTTTGAGCCTATAAAAGCCGCACAGGCTAGTGATGCAGAGTTGGCAGAAGTTATGGAAAAGATACAGCAGGGACTGACTACGGAGTTTAACATCTCTGAGGGAGGTGTGTTGAGGTTTGGGACTAGACTGTGTGTTCCGAACGATGATGAGATTAGAAGGACAATTCTGGAGGAAGCGCATCGTTTTGTGTATACGATACATCCTGGTAGTACAAAGATGTATCGGGACTTGCGCAAGACCTTCTGGTGGTCTGGTATGAAGAGGCAGATTGCTCAGTTCGTGGAGCAGTGTCTAGCGTGTCAGCAGGTGAAAGCTAAACATTAGAGGCCGGCAGGGCCATTGCAGCCTTTGCCTATTCTGGTGTGGAAGTGGGAGGATATTTCCATGGATTTTGTGACCGGTTTGCCACCAGCGCTTCACGGGAAAAATGCTATTTGGGTGATTGTGGATAGATTAACGAAATCTGCTCATTTCATATCAATGAAAGTTGGCTATTCTTTGAGTAGGCTAGCAGATTTGTATGTGCATGAGATTGTGAGAATGCACAGGGTACTGGTGTCCATTGTGTCAGATCGAGATCCGAGGTTTAGTTCTTGATTCTGGATGAGCTTGCAGGAGGCATTGGGGACGAAGCTTACTTTCAATACGACGTTCCACCCCTAGACTGATGAGCAGTCGGAGAGGACGATACAGATTTTGGAAGATATGTTGCGAGCTTGTGTGTTATATTTCGGTGGTAGCTGGATACAGTTTATGCAACTTGTAGAGTTTGCTTATAATAACAGCTTCCAGTCTAGTATTAGGATGGCACCGTTCGAGGCTTTGAATGGTTGGAGGCGTTGATCTCTTTTGTGTTGGGATGAGGTTGGTGAACGTCAGGTGTTAGGACCTGAACTTGTGCAGTAGGCATCTGAGAAGGTGGGTTTAATCCGCGAGAGGATTAGATCAGCTCAGAGCCGATAAAAGAGTTATGCAGATGTTCGCCACCATGAGTTAGATTTCAAAGTGGGAGGTAAGGTATTTCTGCGTATTGCTCCGATGAGAGGGGTGATGAGATTCGATAGGAAGGGCAAGTTTAGCTCGAGGTATGTCGGACCATTCAAGGTACTTGAGTAAGTGGGTCCAGTAGCCTACAGGATTGCATTACCTCCAGCACTTTTGAGGGTCCATGATGTGTTTCACGTGTCCATGTTGAGGAGGTATGTGTTGGATCCTTCATATGTTATTAGTTATGATGAGTTGGAAATTGGAGATACTTTAGTGTATGAGGAGATACCTGTTCAGCTTCTGGATCGTAACGTTTGGAAGCTTCGTACCAAAGAGATACCGTTATTTAAGGTATTGTGGCGGAACCACGAGGTTAAGGAAGCTTCTTGGGAATTGGAAATGAAAATATGTCGGAAGTATCCACAGTTGTTTTGAGCACTTGTACATGATCCTACTGTGGGTTGGGATAGGTGGTTAGTCGTCGGGAGTGTGTGTGTGTGAACTCCTAAGACCGTTGTATATGTAACCACGGTATTCCTCCACCATAAGTGAGGGTATATACGTGTAGGTGTATGATGGGATTGCGTTGTAGTGGTCGCCAGTTTCTTGTTGATAGTTCGCATGTGTGTTCGATTGTATGTATGAATCTAGGAATAAGAGATGGCAAATTTCTAGGAAAAAATTTTTGTAAGGAGGGAAGATTGTAAGAACTCGAACCGTATCAATGGGTTTAATTCTAAAGAGAGTGACATTTTGGTAAAAGAGCAGATTTTGTCGACGAAACCAGAATTTGTCGATGAAGCCTTTGTTCTTCTCATCGACGAAATTCAGAGACTCATTGATGAGGAGAAGCCGAGGAGTCTTAGAAAAACTAGAGATGTCAGATTCGTCGACGAGGCCAGCAATGCATCGACGAAGTCAGTGAAAAATTCATCGATGAAGGCACCATTTTGTCGACGAATTCCCCCAGGTCAAAGGGCTATAAAAGGAAATTCTCATTACTGTTTCACTAAGTAACTTCAAAGATATATATCTCTCTCTCTCGCTCTAAACCTTTCCCTACTCTCTCTCTCTTTAGATTTCTTCACCGATTGTTGACGGAATCAGAAAATAAAAGTTACCACATGGATCATGGAAGGATTCTCTACAACTTCTACGGATCAGAATCTCGATTCGGAGATTTTGAGGTTTTGGCGAAAAATCGAGGTAAGGCTTGGTTTTCAATTCTGATTCGGTAGTTTTGTAGGTAACTGTCTTGTGAGTATATTTTGTACTATGACTTGTAGGTTTTGGAACTCGATTCTCTGTTTAGGGACCTTGGAGTTCGAGAATTGCTTTCGGGGAAAAGGTAAGGGGAACTATGTCTATATTGGTTATTTTTGAAATCAGACTCGGTGGAACTATGGTTCATGGTCCTGTGTATTTTGGCTACTCATTTGGGGGGATCTAACGAGGAAAACTATGGGTTTTTCATTATTACAGTTTTGGGAAAAAAAGGGCGACAGGCTGCATCCCTAGCTTTGTTGAAAATCGTGGGTATATGTTGATTTATACTGTGATATTGGGATGGTCGTGCCTTGATTTGTTTAAAATGTATTTGTTTGAAAAAACATGTTTTAGATTAGCAAATGGGTGTGGTTTGTTTGGTTATATGAGCATGCATGTGTGTGTGATATGTTAAATGGCTAGTAGGAACGGGGTTCCGAATTGTCCAGGTATTGAGAGTGTCCGGCTCTATATCCGTGGGTGTGATTATCACCTGCCATGTAGGCAAGAGTGTCCGGCTCCATATCCGAGGGCGTGAGCCTATATTGGAAAATCAAGTTGAAGGGTGTGGATCCACCAGTTAGTGCCGGTACGATGCCATGGGAGTCGGGGACTAGTCATGTGCCGGTGGCGCCGTACTTTGCGGGTTGGCTGGGCCAACGCTGGATTGTCGCGGACCAGCTTTGGGCCGAAGGTGTGGTGACACTAGGATTACTGATCATGTGTATGTGTTTGGGTACGTGTATGCACTGTGGAAATTAGTTCTGGAATGCATTTAACTGCGTGTATGTTGTATCATGATAACACTCAAATGCCACACACCAATATAACTTATGTTCTTCCTTACTGAGGGGTGTCTCACCCCTGCTGTATATACATTTTTACAGGTCCTTTGAGTAATCGAAACTAGCGTCCTGGTGTAGGGAGCATTGTGGCCGGTGTACTGAGTTTAGCACTGGGTAAGTGTTAGGACTGTAATTTTGGTGGGTTGCCATTTTGGGATGTATTTGGGCATCCAGTTTGTATGTTTTGATAAAGTCATGTTTTGCTCTTGTATAGACTCTGGTATGGTACTGCGTATGTGTATATAGATGGCCTTTTTACACTGCTTATATGATTGTGATTGGATGTGTTTAGGGTGCTTGGGAACCTTATAGGGTCTGACCCTTCTCCATTGTACTTTATTCTTGGATGTTTTATCGAATACAGGGATATGTTAGATTACATTTTCACCTTTGGGTCCCATTTCGGGATTCGGGGCGTGACATGAATAATATGTTTTAAATTATCATGTGGCTTGAGAATACATATATAGTACGGAGACATGCTTTACAGTATTTTTCAGAGATATGTTTTACAGAGTATACAGATAGTGAATATATTTTACAGTAATTATAAAAAACCATGATTATATAGTTGATACAAATACAGTTTACAGTACTATGACATACAATTTTATAGTTTATTTCAGAAAATACAGTTGATATAGATATAGTTTATCACAGCGTCATGGTTTATATAGTTATTACAGAATCATGGTAAAATAGATAGTTATATACAGAAATGTATTATATAGTATCAGACCCTGTTAGGCCATTACAGTTTATAGAGCACAGTATCGTAACTACATACAGTATAGAGTACAACCACCTATTCAAATAATACGTGGTATAACAGTCTATCGTATAGAGCCCAAGAGTGGATAGGCTCCCCATCAGATATGGGTTGAGGAGGGCTGATCAGACTGATGGAGTATATGGTTTATCCTGGTCGGCCAGCTAGGGTAGATCCCGCCTATAGGTTGCACAGCCCTGTCATAAGGGGTTAAATCATGACACAGTTATCTATAGGGAAGTTTTCAGTTATTATTATGTTCATATAGATTTATAGAGACAAAAAATATATAAAAATATATTAGAAGCATTTTGAGTAGAAACCTAAAGTACAGATATGTTAAGCAATAGGAAAAAGGTGATGGTTTATATTACTGGTATTGTATTTACAGATTCTCTGATACATGATTATATAGTAATAGATTTTCATAGTATTGTAACTCATTTGCCACATACTAGTAATAGCATATTTCGTTTGACTGAGCGTTGGCTCATCCCATACTTTAACATTTTTCAGGTAATCCAGATAGGTGAGCAAATCAAGCTCGCAGATAGAGATATTTCTTGATAGCCCAGGTTTTAAGGTGAGTTTTGTATTTTTGGGATTGGTGTTACTAGAGAGAGTTGTTTTATATGACTATGGTCTGAATGTATTGAACTCTGGTATTGTATAGTATGTATAGATGTATGGTTTATGTTTCCGCTATGTATGTATGAATATTGTAAACAGGCCTGAGTTTCATAGTAGAGGGTATCAGAACATATATATATATATATATATATATATATATATATGATATGATATGAAAGGAAAAAAATGATATAAATTTTGAGGTCGTTACACGTGGAACACATCGTGGATCCTCGAGAGCGCTGGGGGTAGTGCAATCTTAGAGGCTACCGGACCATTCGCTCAAGAACCTTGAATGGTCTGATATACCTTGGGCTCAGCTTGCCCTTCTTCCCAAATCTCATCACCCCTTTCATCAGAGCGATTCTCAAGAATATTTTACCCCCCACCTCGAATCCCAACTTAGAGCAACGAACATCTGTGTAACTCTTCTACTGACTCTGAGCCGATTTAATCCTATCCCAGATCAAACCCACCTTCTCAGACCCTTTCTGCACTAGTTCAGGTCCTAAAACCTTACGTTCACCAACCTCATCCCAATATAGAGGAGACTGACACCTCTGACCATACAGAGCCTCAAACGGTGCCATCCCATTACTGGCTTGGAAGCTATTGTTATAGGCAAACTATACTAGTGGCAGAAACTGCATCCAACCACCACTGAAGTCTAACATGCAAGCCCGTAACATATCCTCCAAGATCTATATTGTTCTCTCCGATTGTCCATTAGTCTGGGGGTGGAACGCTGTACTAAAAGTAAGCTTCATCCCCGGTGCTTCCTATAAACTCTTCCAGAATCGAGAGGTAAACCTCGGGTCTCGATATAAGACAATGAACACTGGTACCCCATGCATTTTGACTATCTCATGCACGTATAGGTCTGCTAGCCTACTCAAAGGGCAGCTAACCTTCATCGGTATAAAGTGAGTAGATTTCGTCAACCTGTCCATGATTACCCAAATGACATTCTGCCCGTGAAGCGCTGGCGGCAATCTGGTAACAAAGTCCATGGAAATGTGCTCCCATTTCCACTTTGGAATAGCTAAGTTCTATAACGGCCCTACCAGCCTCTGATGTTCAGCTTTCACCTACTGACACATCAGATATTGTTTCACGAACCGAGCAATATCCCTTTTCATACCACTCCACTAGAAGGTCTTGTGCAAATCCCGATATATTTTTGTGTTACCAGGATGTACCGTATACAAAGAACGATGCACTTCTACCAAAATCATCCTTTTAATCTCGTCATCGTTTAGAACACACAGCCTGGTTCCAAACCTCAACACACGTCCCACAGTGATGTTAAAATTCGCAACAAACCCCTGGTGCACTTTCTCCATAGTCTCAACTAACTCCATATCACTAGCCTGTGCTGCTTTAATACCCTCAAACAAAGTCGAATGGATCACCAAGCTAGTACCGAAAGCCTGATGATCATCAACCACTAACTCTATGCCAAGGATTTCCAGATCCCATCTGATATAATATTAAGCTATAATTGCAGATACTACCGCATGCTCCGACTTTTGACTCAATGCATCAGCTACCACATTAGCTTTCTCCGGGTGATAACTGATGGTGCAATCATAGTCTTTGATCAGCTCAAGCCACCTTCTTTGCCTCATGTTCAACCCCTTCTATGTGAAAAAGTATCTAAGGCTTTTGTGGTCCATGAAGATCTCACACTATACATCGTACAAGTAGTGTCTCTAGATCTTCAATGCGTATACTACTGCTGCCAACTCTAAATCATGCATGGGGTAATTCTTCTCGTACTCCTTAAGTTTCCGAGAAGCATAATCAATTACTTTCCCCTATTGCATCAGCACACATCCCAGCCCCTTCAGCGATGCGTTGCTATAGTTCACAAAACTGCCATCCTTAGAAGGAATGGTCAAGATCGGAGCCGTAACTAATCGGTGTTTCAACTCTTAGAAACACTGCTCGCAATCATTGGTCCAACAAAACTTCACACCCTTCCTGGTCAGTCCTGCTAGAGGCTCAAACAACTTAGAGAATCCCTCCATGAATCGACGATAATAACCCACCAGTCCTAGGAAATTCTGAACCTCCTACACACTTTTCGGTCTCACCTAGTTGATCACAACTTCTATCTTTCTAGGATCAATTAAGATACCGCCCTTAGACACCACATGGCCTAAAAATGCGACCTGATTCAACTAGAACCCACATTTCTTTAACTTGGCATATAGCTTCCTCTCTCGCAGAATCTATAGTACCAACCTCAAGTTCTGGACTCCTTGAGTATACCAAAATGTCATCAATAAACACCACTACAAACTGGTCTAGGTACTCACAAAAAACCCTATTCAACAGATCCATGAACACTGTTGGAGCATTCGTCAACCCAAAAGACATGACTAAGAACTCATAGTGGTCGTATCTGGTTCAGAAAGTAGTCTTGCAACATCCTCAAATCTAACGCTCACTTGATGTTACCCTGACCGTAGGTCGATCTTCGAAAAGATCTGCGTCCCCTATAGCTGGTCAAGGAGATCATCAATATGAGGCAACGGGTAACGATTTTTCACAGTCACCTTGTTGATATCACGGTAATCAATGCATATGCACCCGTCCTTCTTCTTCATGAACAAAACTGGAGCTCCCCAGGGTGAAAAACTAGGTCGGATAAAGCCTTTGTCCAGTAATTCTTACAACTGCTCTTTCAACTTATGAAATTCTGTTGGAGCCATCCAGTACGGAGCTTTAGAGATCGGTGCCTTGCCAAGTAGCAACTTTATCGCAAACTTCACCTCACGATCTGGAGGTAAATTGGGTAAATCTTCTAAAAACACATATGGGAACTCGTTAACCAAATGGATTATGGTTTGTTTTTCTTCTATTTAATGATAGTGGTGGAATCCTGGTTTACATCTTCCGTTTTCTTCATGATAGTCTGTTATTTCATTTTTTGTTCATTTTGGTGGTAAATGTCTTAATTAGAGTGCTAATTAGGTGTGTGGCTTGTGGTCTTGTGGAAGGTTTGTTCCTTGGCAGGAATGAAGTCTGTTTCTCATGTACACTTTGCTGACAATTTTTAGAAGGTTTTAAGATTACCTTTGCTTTGTTGGAGATTTTTGAGCTTGTCTTTAGTGCTTAGGATTTAATTTGCTAACTTTTGTTTGACTATAAAATTTTTCAATATATAGGAGGTTTTGAGTTGTGATTCTTTAATGGGTTTTAATGTTCATAAGTGGCTTTCACTTATATGACATTTAGTTCATGACCTTTATTGTATTCTATACGTTGTTATTCTTAGCCAAGTGTTTTACATTATCAATGATAAGCCTAAGATTGCCTATTTTCTTTTGATTATCAACACATGAGAGGCGCAAGTTAGAGTGACTTTAAGTTTTAATTTATCATGCATACGTTTCTTTGTACATGGTTTTATTCTGGAAAATTTAACGAAATTTCGGCAGCATGCCGTCTGTAAATTGGATATTTTCTAAAAAATTCCTGCACTAAAACTTGATAGATTCAAACAAAAAAATCACAATAATATGCATCATGCAGATACCAATGAGTTTGAGCATGCGAGAACCTAAATCCACTACCAGCATGCAATTCACAATGTACTGTATTAGTCATGCAGTTGGGATTCAACACAAGCATGTATTCTAGTACTTTAATATACAATTCATATAACATAATACCATCCATTAAGAAAATATTTCCAGGAAAACTTTAAAATACAATTCAACTAAGGTATTCTAGTTTTGTCTAGAAGGTTGCTTCCCAAGCATTCTTGTTGTAGCTTGGGTTGTGCATGAAGTTGTTACTTAGATTGTGAGAAGGCTTGTCATAGATTAAGCTAGGGTTTCTTGGATTCAGTTCTGGACATAAAAATATTTGGTTATAGATTGAGGAAATGAATTATGGTTTGTTTTTCTTCTATTCAATGATAGTGGTGGAATCCTGGTTTACATCTTCCGTTTTCTTTATGGTAGTCTGTTATTTAATTTTTTTGTTCATTTTGGTGGTAAATGTATTAATTAGAGTGCTAATTAGGTATGAGGCTTGTGGTCTTATGGAAGGTTTGTTGCTTGGCAGGAATGAAGTTTGTTTCGCATGTACACTTTGCTGATGATTTTTAGAAGGTTTTAAGATTGCCTTTACTTTGTTGGAGATTTTTTAGCTTGTCTTTGGTCCTTAGGATTTAATATGCTAACTTGTGTTTGACTATAAAAGTTTTCAATATATAGGAGGTTTTGAGTTGTGATTCTTTAATGGTTTTTAATGTTCATAAGTGGTTTTCACTTAAATGGTATTTAGTTCATGGCCTCACTATATTCTATACGTTGTTGTTTTTAGTCAAGTGTTTTATATTTTCAATGATAAGCCTAAGATCACCTATTTTCTTACGAATATCAACACATGAAAGGTACGAGTTAGAATGACTTTAAGTTTTAACTGATCATGCATACGTTTCTTTATACATGATTTTATTGTGGAAAAATTTTAACGAAATTTTGTCAGCATACTGTCTATAAATTGGACATTTCCCAAAAAATTCTTGTACTAAAACTTAATAGATTCAAGCAAACAAATGACAATAGTACGCATCATGTAGATACAATGATTTTGAGCATGCGAGAACCTAAATCCACTACCAGTATGTAATTCACAATGTAGTACAGCAATCATGCAGTTGGCGTTCAGCACAAGCATGTATTCCTGTAGTTCAATATGCAGTTCATATAACATAATACCATTTGTCAAGAAAATATTACCAGGAAAATGTTAAAACACAATTCAACTAAGGTTTTCTAGTTTTGTCTAGAAGGTTGCTTCTCAAGCATTTTTTATGCAGCTTGGGTTGTGCATGAAGTTGTTACTTAGATTGTGAGAAGGCTTGTCATAGATTGAGTTGGGGTTTCTTGGATTCAGTTATGGACATAGAAAACTTTGGTTATAGATTGAGGAAATGGATTATGGTTTGTTTTTCTTCTATTCAATAATAGTGGTGGAATCTTTGTTTACATCTTCCGTTTTCTTCATGGCAGTCTGTTATTTCATTTTTTGTTCATTTTGGTGGTAAATGTCTTAATTAGAGTGCTAATTAGGTATGAGACTTGTGGTCTTATGGAAGGTTTGTTGCTTGGCTGGAATGAAGTCTGTTTCTCATGTACACTTTGCTGATGATTTTTAGAAGGTTTTAAGATTGCCTTTACTTTGTTGGAGATTTTTGAGCTTGTCTTTAGTCCTTAGGATTTAATTTTCTAACTTGTGTTTGACTATAAAAGTTTTCAATATATAGGAGGTTTCGAGTTGTGATTCTTTAATGGGTTTTAATGTTCATAAGTGGCTTTCACTTATATGACATTTAATTCATGACCTTTCACTGTAATCTATACATTGTTGTTCTTAGCCAAGTGTTTTACATTTTCAATGATAAGCCTAAGATTGCCTATTTTTATTATGAATATCAACACGTGAGAAGCGTGAGTTAGAATGAATTTAAGTTTTAACTGATCATGCATACGTTTCTTTGTACATGGTTTTATTCTGGAAAAATTTAACGAAATTTCGGCAATATGCCGTCTATAAATTGGACATTTTTCAAAAAATTCCTGCACTAAAACGTGATAGATTCAAGCAAACAATTCACAATAATACACATCATGCAGATATCAGTGACTTTGAGCATGCTATAACCTAAATCCACTACTAGCATGCAATTCACAATGTACTACATCAGCCACGCAGTTGGCATTCAACACAAGCATGTATTCCAATGCACAAGATACAATTCATATAACATAGTACCATCCATCAAGAAAATATTACCAATAAAACATTAAAACACAATTTATTATTGCTCGTAAGACTTGCACATCTAATGAGAAAATGCATCTGATGATGTGTCTAATAGTGAGTTTACAATGGACTCATTTATCACATCCGATGAAGTACTAAGAATCTAACAAAGGATATAACTTTTACCTATTATTCATTTCTTCATTTACTCAAAAAACAAAAAATAATTTTCACCTCTATTTTGAAAACCAACGAAATTTATTCATTTTTTTAAGCATACACAACATATTAGAAAAGGAGTTTCTTTTTAATTTTCTAATATTAATTTGCAAGGAAACACATACTAGCATACCCATGTATTTCTTGTATTAGTTTAAAGCTCCTCGTTGTAAAATAGTTAAAAGTTTAAGGCTGCTTCTACAAATATATATATATATATATATATATATATATATATATATGCACACATACACTATACAAATAAATTATGTGTAGTGTGATTCCAAATCTTTATGTGATGATGAATATATTTATGTATAATGAGATGATTAGTTAATGTGCAGGAGAATATGTAGCAACATGCATAAAAAATTAAGTTAATCTTTGAAATTAATATGCATTAAGGATATGCTATATATAATGAAATAAACTTTTTTTACCTAATAGTTCAAACATGCTTCTGGACGGATTTACCTATCAGTTCAAACATCCATATTTTCTAGAATTATATGAAAATTCCTACTCTGTGAGGTATAGATGCTGAATTTTCAATGCACAAGAATAGAACAATGACATACCTTCTAATGAGAGGAGCCACCTGTATCATCTAATCGAGATTGGCGCATCATTTCTTCGAACTGCACTTGCCTGTTCATCATAGTTGCGAGTGTGGCTTCAAAGGTGGACACCTTTTCTTTCAAACTCTAGTTCTCCAATGTGACGTTAGACACCAAGTGTCTCAACTCCTGGTTCTCCAGCTCCACCGTTTACACCCGTTGATCCATCTCGTCCGCCCAAGCGTCGGCCTCTTAATGTGCTCATTCGACCTCAGCATGAGCCGCCACACCTATCAAAGACGATGTTGTGGGAGTGATGTATCCACTTCCAAGCCCTTTCACCTAGCCCCCTGCTCGTTCCCCAAGCACCTGAGTGGTTATCTAGTAATCTATCATTTGCTGGGTCCCCTTTTCAACAGGTGCATCTCTCAGCTCCACCATCCGCGCCTATTTTTAGTCACGAAAATGATAAAAAAGAAGAAATGAGAATACAACTTCAATGTTTTGAATCAAATTATAAACTACATATTTAATTTGAATTACATGTTTGCTCTACGCACCGTCGCACCACTCCCCCGATCGCCATTGGTGCATTCTCTAATAAAGATCTAGCAGCGGCTCCTTGGCGCTAGTCGCAAGATTACGATACATTATCATATAAAATATCATTAATATTAATTCAGGTAATCGTCGAATAGTGTTATATATAGCAATTACCCGTTGGTGATTTATGAATAACCTAGACCCACCGCAATGCGTTGTAGGGAGTTTGCTGCAGCTCGTAGCATTTTTTATACATACAACCTACAAAAAAGATGTCAAGACTTCTTATTAGCCATAGAAAATCTTAAAGTAGATATTATAATACAAATACATCACCTGATAGTGTGGGTTGTGGAAATGGCGACACACCACCTCCCAATCCTCTTGAGATATCATATCGTATGGGTGGGTTTCTGCTTCATCTCCTTTTGCACGAAAATGTTCGTGTATTTTCACATGATAGGACTTAAATTTATTGCAAAGTTGGACGTCCAACGCCCTCTTCACATGGTCTGCATGGAAAATGTCCATATTGAACTCCTCCTGCATAGGTAATACATTTAGAATGTTAGATAGTTGTTTGGCTAATATTTTAAAAGTTATAAAAAAAAAAAAGGTTTTGGGATTACTTACCAAGAAGCACATGTAAAGAACCATGCACTACACCTCAGTCACCTGTGGCTAGCTAAAGGCAGTGACTGGAGCATACTGTCGGCATATAATGTCGTGCTCTCGTGTCCACGCTGGACACCAATCATCACACAAGGTAGTGAAGCCTAAAGGAATGTTGATCCGAATGTGTTGCCCCGTTCTCTACAGGTGCTTCTTTGGCGTCATGTTCTTCGTGACACCACGGCTTGACTTGGCCGTGGATGTCGATGCTGAAAGAAGAGTTAATTTAAAAATAATATTTTAATTATACACGTGAATAAAAGTTAATAGTTTGCATCGAAATAAATAAAAGAAAACCTTACCAACACTGCTGATCATGGTGGGCAACTCTCCCAGCGTGTCATCCCGAGCTGAGGTATCCATATCTGGCCGAGGTGCCAATGGCTCCGACAATGGAGCCGCCGCATCAGGACCGGCGAGCTCTGCCGGTCTCGAGGATGTCGGATCATCCTCAAGCGATGCAGTCGAGTGCCTAGAAGGAAGTCGGCAACATCGACCTCCCGGTGCCATGTTTGCAAAATATAAGACAAGTAAATATAAGAAGTATGAATATTAGATGGATGCATAATACATATATTTTTAGTCATTTACACATGTCAGATACATAGTGACAAACATAACATGCTTACCCCCCTATACGTCCTCAATATCGGTATCATCTTCACTTTCTATAGTGTCTTCCTCTTCATTACAGTACTCGACCCCTGTTTCATCTTCCCTATCAGTTTCCTTATCGTTGATGAAGTGAACATCTACAGAAGGTTCAATTGTAATGTTAGCATTCCCTACGTGTTTTGCCATGGCACCAACCCTATTCAATGGTATAGGATCGACTCCTTTTTCGACAACATTGAAAGTAGATTGCGTTGTTGCACTGACAGATGACTCATCTTATTAGAATGCAACCTCACTGGCACTATTCCATCCATCTGCAACTTCTGTAATAGCATACAAACTTCAGGGAGGAATCTTTTGGACCACGTGCCATTCACCCTTCAATTTGGTGTCTTTAAGGTAAAACACTTGTTCTACCTGTGTCGCTAGCACAAAAGGGTCATTTTGATACCAGGTTTTGCTAAAATTGACACTGGTAAAGTAGGCATCTATGTTTATCCCAGTCTTTTCATTGCCAATGTCCCACCAGGTACACTTGAACAGTTGGAAGAGTCTGTTGGCTCTATAGTTAAGCTCTATAATGTCATCCAAGACACCAAAGTAGTCAATTTCTTCATCTCCTTCTGTGCCTAGCACCGCAACCCCATAATTTTGGGTTCTTCTATTTAGTTCTAGGGGCTTTGTATGAAATCATAACCCGATGACAATGCAACCGGTGTAGCGGTTAACTCGTTGATCGGGGCCACATGCCAATGCATACAAATCTTTACTTGCCATTGGTTCTTTATTGTAATACATGACTTTCATCTATTAAATAAATATGAGTTTAGATGAGTAAACTGTCAACATTGACAATGTACATTGCTAGACCTGGTAAAATGGATAAAAATCAGTTAATCCGAATCGTATCCGACCCATTTTAACCGACTCATAATCATCCATTTGCTAAATGAGTCAAATATGAGTTTTCATTTTCATATCTGCCCCCTTAGCGGGTCGGGTCGGGTCGGGTTTATCCGGAGGATATCCACCAACCCACTTACATTATTAACCCATAAAAGCTCGCTATAACTAGCACAACTCGATAGCCCCATTGCCCCAGCTAGCCCACTGCCTAAAGCCCCAAGTGCCCACACGGCCATATGCCCCGCACACTATCTCAGCCCCTCTCACTCCCAACCCCCAGGACAACCCTAAAGCCAGCCGCATTCCCATTCAAAAAGAGCCCTAGCCCTCCCTCATCATTTGATATTTTGAGCCAACAGAGACTCAGAGAAAGAGAGCCAGCCAGTGGCCGCACGAGAGATGAGAGAGTCGAGGAGACCTTTCTTCTTCGACCCTTCGAAGCCCTCTGCCCTCCTACCCTTCGTGAGTCTCTTCGATCCTTCGAACCAACAAGAGCTTCGTGAGTTCTTCTTCAACGCTTTCAAGTTCGAACTAATAGGCCCTTTCGTGAGTTCGTCAGGAGCTTCGTGAGTTCGTCACCCTTCGACCCAGCTGCAAGTTTATGATTTTGTAGCAAGTTGGCATTAGATTAATTTTAGTGCAATCTAATTAATGATTTTGCAACAAGTTGGCTTCGTGAGTTCATCACCCTTCGAACCAGCTTCCACTTATTTAGTGCAATTTTTTGCTGCGTTAACTTTTAATCTTTAAATTAATTTTATTCCGCATAAGATATTATGTTGTGCTCCTAATTCTTCAAGGTTTTCAGCTGGAGGAGAAGTCACAGGAGAGGGTTGTAGTTTGGGGCTTGCTTTTTATATCTTAGTCTATACAAAAGAGCTGGATAAATACGTAGATATATAATATAATATAAAAGGATAAATCTTTTTGTGCATGTAATTTTTTTGATATTAAATTTTAATTCAAAAAATGGTAGATTCTCACAACAGCAAAGCCCTAATCGTTTGCTTCCTACTGGCATTCACTTGCTCACCACAGTACCCCATAGTTCTCGCCAAATCGCCTCGTCCAATCTCTGTAAGCTTATTATTGTCTTTTCTTCTAAATCCCTAGCACGAAAAATTCAGTTCTATTCGATCTCTCAGGAATTGCTTTTACTTTTATTGAATTTTTTGTTTTCGAAAATACGCAGGACACAGAGATCAGCTACTAATTCTTCAAGGTTTTCGGATGAATAATTGAGTTCTTCCTCTTAATGGTTACTTTTTCCCTTCTTAGTGTTAGTTGATGATTTGATTGGCAATGGAGGTTTCCTGCTATAAATTGATAAGCTTTGCAAATGTGGTGATTCTTATTTTTTTAATTTTTCTATTTGAGGGATTTTTTTTTCTTTAAATACAATTCTATGTAGTATGAATTTCCATATCTTAATTCTTTTGGAATTCAGTTGATTGATCCTCGTTCACATCTATATTTTAGTTAACATTTAAAAAAAATGTTTATCTTCTTCCAAATTTGATACTTTTCAAAAGTTAAAAGCTAGCTTTTTCTCTAACAAATTATTTAATTTCATTGTTGTCCTTATATTTTTTTAAAACATTAAAAAATTTATCAATGTATTAATTGTTTTTCTTTAAAATAGATATTTATTTGTCATTTTAAATACTTTGACATCTCTGCATTGCTATTGCTATAGGCTTGCATAGTAGCATTGTTTTTGTTTCAAGATGAATTTAATCCTTTGCTGGGCAAAGAAAATATTTAATCCCATTTCTTAATTTTTTGTAGTGCATTACAAGAATTTGGGGAAAAAAAATGTCTCAGTCAAGCTGAAAGAGCAGGTCGTACCTTATCTAGACTATCATCTTGCTCTATTTGACTTTATTTGAATATTACTACACTTGCGGCGCGTAGGCTACATTACTACAATAGCACAGGCTGCGCAGCTAGTACTTCTATTTATTTTCAAAAATTATGTAGTCAATAAATTATTGTTTATTTGTTGTTTTAACTTGTAGTGTTGAATAAATTATTTATAAATATTTTTTCCAGTTTGATAACTTGTAACTTTTGAGATGCTAATTAATAAGTTCAATTTATGTTATTCAATTCATAACTTAAATTATATTTTGAATTCTTTCATGATAGGCACACGAGGAGAAGCAGATGAAAGCTTTGATGTCACAAATGAAAGCATTTCAATTAATTCAAGGCATTCAAAGTGGACATGAACAAGTGCATTTTACGTAACATTATTGACCTGTAGACACAAAAAGGGAAAAAAAAATGAGGAAATCACGTGACCATTATAGAAGGATTTTAAAATTTACCTCTAAATAGGATACATCCAAAGATATTGGATCGGTATTCCAATTATGGTCTCCCTTGGTAAATGGACAGCTAGGTGGACCATCACATCGAAGAATGCCGGCGGTAATATTTTCTTTAGCTTGCATACTATGATCACTATAACGACCCCGACCTGCCACGTGGGCCCGGAGTGCTACTTTAGTGACGTCATTGTACCTGATACCTTATTCATTAAATATAAAACACACATACACAGTGAAAATAAAATATAAAATCCTCAAATTACATTACTAGAGTTCTAACTATCTTTATACAAAAAAGTATCCATTTTCATATAACTACATCCCATAGGACTAAATAAAATTAAAATCTCTATCTACACACTACCTACATAAATTTACACCCCTAGCCCGACTCCTCTAGCTCGCTAGACCTGATCTCTAGGATCTCCTGAAAAGACAGTTTGTGAAGTAGGGGTGAGGCATAGTTCAGTAAGGGAAAGACTAAGTTAATGTGAGTGTGTGGCCAATATGCATTTAGTGTACAGAAAATAACTAGGTCACTAAAAAGATAAACACATTTATGAAAACATTCTTATTTTACACTCACACACACAATTAGCCAAGGATAGGGAAGATTACTCGCCCATACAAGTAACTTCCCTCTGCTCTAGTACCATTACTGGTACCAGGGCACTCACCTTTTTCAATAAACCCTCGAAATTATCTTATTAATTAACCGTATTCACATAAATTAACAGATATGCATATAAGACACTCCTTGTGACAAACATGCCATTTACATCCCCATGGCACGGGTTGTGTGGACTGGACTAATGTCCTGGGGGATCCACCTAGACAGTAGTCATCCATACTCTCCACTAACATACTCCGTGGGTACACGCATCTCCAATTGCTGGTCCGATTGCCTTCACCTAAGGGTGCATTCTCCTCACGTAGGCAAATCAGACAAGGTCACCCTACACCTCTCAGCACAAGTGTAGGCACACACGGTCACATAACAAATCTCTAGCAACGGTACCATGCTCACACTACACTGGTCCCCAAGGATCCTAAAACATATCATGTAATTTAAATAATAGAAAAAATCATTTAAAACATCATTTCCAATATATTTCTTATTATTCCAAAAACCCGGCCCCCGATAAAAAATACAATCCGGCATATAGCCATCAATTAAAACTCGGCCCTCGGACATCAAATAATAATTCCTGGCCCTTGGCCAATCAAATAATACCCGACCACTAGCCGTTAGTTCAAGCCTCTGTAGTTCATAAACAGTTCCAGTATTTTCACAAGCATTTCTAGTATTTTTCACAACAATTCCAGTATTTCAAAATCTCAAATCCAGATATACAATAATCCATACAAATTAAATCATTTGCCACACAATTTTCCACATTCTAACATATCTATATAAATAAACAAGCTTTCCACCATTCATTTTATTCAAAAATATCATACCGTATATCCTACGTTTGTAAAACCCATTTCGAACGATTGGCTTTCAAAATAGTATTTAAATTCTCAAATGAATAAATAAATAAATATATTAATTTAATTGGTTCAAATTCAATAAAATTCCTGACTTAACTTAATCCCCTTACCTGATTCCTGAAAAAAAACCCTGATAACACTCCAGCCTATGCCCCAGGTGTTCAAAAATCCCTAAACCCTGAAATTCAAATTTCACCATATTATTCGTCATAATTCCTAGAACAACTGTCCCTAAAATTTTCGTAAGTTTTGAATACCTTAAATAGCCTAATAAAAGCTTAAATTATCAAACTTACCCCCGATTTAGGATTGGTAACCCGGAACTCCAATTCGAAAACTCGCTTCGGTTAGATTGTAGAGAATCTCCCCACGAGTCTCCTGGAAATTTCTGTTTGTTTATGGAGCTTATAATTTAAGAGAAATTAAGGTAAGTTTGAGATTTGGCCTTACCCCCAGGATATATGTCTATGCCGCTCCTACGACATATCCGCTCCAGTAGAAATGTCGGTGGCGGTAAGTAGAGTCCAATGGTATTTTTGGATTTTTGATTGGCCGAATAATGGAGAAAGAATGAAGGAGAGTGGGAGAGGGGGAACGAGGAGCTGCGTGAACTGAGAAAGAAAAAGAGAAGAAGAAGAAGAAGAAGAAGAAGAAGAAGAAGAAGAAGAAGAAGAAGAAATAATATAAAAAAAAAACAATCAGTTTCCTGATCCTTTAGGAAACTTATATATATATATATATATATATGTGTGTGTGTGTGTGTGTGTGTGTGTGTGTGTGTGTATTATTTAATTAATTAATAATAATAAATTAAATAATTAATATTATTTGTATCATTATTTTTAATTAATTTAAATTTAAATTTAATTTCTTTTTGGATTACTACATTCTCCTCTCCTTACAAAAATTTTGTCCTCGAAATTTCTTAACTGTTACCAATTATCTCCTTAATTCATGATCCTTGTCTATAGAAGAGTTGGTAGCCACCCACGTAGCGGCCCCGTCCCACGTTTATTAACTACCCTCACTTATGGCGGAGGAATACCGTGGTTACAATACTGCCTTTGGAAAATTACAATAATCATAACAAATTTTTTTTTCCAAAGACTATCCATAACTAAAACTATACACAACTAACCACACAACCTACTTTAATCCCTTTATATAGAACCATACCCTTACCCGTCTGGCACTAATCCTCATTGAACAGCTGTGGGTACTTCTAGCGTATTTCTGTTTCTAACACCCAAGAAGCCTCCTCGACTACATGATTTCACCACAGCACCTTCACTAATGGAATATCCTTAGTACGCAGTTCATGTATTTTTTGATCAAAAATCTGAACTGGTACCTCCTCGTATGCAAGAGTATCCCCTATCTCCAACAATTCGTAACTAATCACATGCAAGGGGTCTAGAACGTACCTCCTTAACATGGACACGTGAAACATGTCGTGTATCATGGAGAGCGTTGGGGGTAGTGTTATCCTGTACACCGTCGAACCAATCCTCTCCAGAATCTCAAATGGTCCAATGTATCTAGGGCTCAGCTTGCCCTTCTTTCCATACCTCATCACTCCCTTCATCGGAGCAATCCTCAAGAATATCATATCACCTACTTCGAATTCTAGCTCCTGTTGGCGAGTATCCGCATAACTCTTCTTCCGACTCTGGGGTACTTTGATCATTTCCCTGATAAGTTTGACCTTTGCAAAGGCTTGCTGAATAAGCTTTGGTCCCAAAATCTGCCGCTCGCCTACTTCATCCCAATACAACGGAGATCGATACCAAAGACCATACAAGGCCTCATATGGTGCCATTCCAATGCTGGTCTGGTGACTGTTATTGTATGCAAACTCAACCAACGGTAGGTATCAGATCTAACTGCCCCCAAAATCTAACACACATGCCCGTAGCATATTCTCGAGAATATGAATGGTTTGTTCAGACTATCCATCCGTCTAAGGGTGAAATGCAGTACTAAAAGTGAGTTGAGAACCTAATGCTCCCTGCAAACTCTTCCAAAAATAGGAAGTGAACCACGGATCCCGATCTGAAATGATGGACACGGCCACGCCATGTATTCTGACTATCTCCCGAACATAGAGTTCTGCCAGCTCATCTATGGAATAACTGGTTCTAACCAGAATGAAATGGGTAGTCTTCGTCAATCTGTCAACCACTATCCATATGACATTCTGCCCATGCAATGCTGAAGGCAATCCCGATACAAAATCCATCGAGATATGCTCCCACTTCCACGTAGGGATGTCTAGTGGTTGAAGTGGTCTCGTTGGCCTCTAGTGTTCTGCCTTCACCTACTAACATGTCAAGCACTGACCCACAAATTTAGCAATTTCCCTCTTCATGTTACTCCACCAGAATGTTTCACACAAGTCTTTATATATCTTCGTGCTACCTGGGTGAACAGTATAGAGAGAACGGTGAGCTTCCCCTAGAATCGTCCTCTTTATCTCTGCATCATCTGGAACACACAATTGAGTATGAAATCTAAGAACTCCATCCCCAGCAACATTAAAGTCTGTGTGTTGCTCATCCTGTATCTTCTCTACAATTTCCATAAACTCTGCATTTTTCAATTGAGTTGTTCTTATTCTTTCCCGTAAATTCAGTCCCTTTTATGATGCGTCACTGTAAATTACAAACCCACCCTCACCTGATGGAAGGGTCAACATTAGGGCAGTGACAAGACGCTACTTCAATTCCTAGAAGCTCTGCTCAAATTTGTTGGTCCAGTCAAACTTCACATTCTTTCTCGTGAGTCGTGTCAAAGACCTTGATAATCTGGAGAACCCCTTAATAAATCGGCGGTAGTATCCGGCAAGACCTAGAAAATTCTAACTTCCTGTATGTTCTTCGGCCTTGCCCAGTCAACTACAGCCTCAACTTTGCTTGGATCCACTAAAATTCCTTCCTTGGATACTAGATGACCCATAAATGCAACCTGCTCTAGCCAGAATTCACATTTCTTAAGTTTAGCAAATAACTTCTTTTCCCTGAGCACCTAAAGTACTAGTCTTAGATGAGCTTCATGCTCCTTAGGGCTCCTCAAATGGACCAAAATATCATCTATGAACACAATAACAAACTGGTCGAAATAATCGTGGAATACCCTGTTCATCAGATCCATAAATACCGCTGGAGCATTCGTTAACTCGAACGGCATAACCAAGAACTCGTAATGGCCGTATTGAGTCTGAAAAGCAGTCTTCGATACATCATCTGATCTAACCTTCACCTGATGATATCCAGATCGCAGATCAATTTTAGAGAAAATCTACATACCCTGAAGCTGATCAAACAGGTCGTCAATTCGGGGTAATGATGTAACACGCCGACCCCGAGGGGCCTAGGATATTAACTTTTTACTACTGATTTACAGCGGAAGTAAAATAAACTCAACTTTTATTAAACCAGAGTGCTAATTATCCATATTACAATCATTTATTTCAAAAGAAGGAAAATTACACAAACATAAATATCTGAAACCATACTAATATTTCTAATCAATCTTTATTTTTCTAATCCCCACCCGCATGCTTGCTAAGCCTGATTCTCGACATGTCCTTCAGAGTTATCTGAAATAAAATATGATTGGGGTGAGACGACGCTCAGTAAGTAAATAAGATTATTATTAGTGTGTGGCCAAAATGAGCTTTTAAAGAATTTCGTAAAACAATAATGAATACTATAACTTCAAGACTACTTTTAGAATAAACATAAATTTAAAAATTTCTGCATAAAACTTTTGTCATCAATTTCAACAGTAAATTTTTACAATCATATACTATAACTGCTAAATTAAACTTTTAACTTTAAGTCTGTAAAAATATTTAATGATAAACAAACATATACTTTTTCCTTATACGTTTTCCTTAGATCGTCATATAAGCACCAAAATGATCCTTTTCACGTAAACTTACACTTTTCCTTCAAATCATCAGTAACTTTGTACACATAATTAAATATGTATAAACATATATTGTAAAAATCACCCTTAGGCCTGTTTGCCGTAAGTCATGTTTACCCTCATGACTGGGTTGTGCGGTCCGAAGACTGGACTTAGCTGGCTGGCCGACCAAACTAAATCAACGTACATAAACTTTAAGTGAGATTTTCCTTATTAAGTCCTGGTCCGGAACCAGGTGTGCACTCAGGAGAAATCCACTAACATAAATAACCACTCTGTAAACAGTGTGGGTGCACTCTGATCCGTATAAACTTTAAGCTACGGTACCGAGCATCTGTAACTTTGAACTTTCGTTGCCATAAGGGGTTTGAAAATCATCTTATTATCATTTATGCAATTTAAAATAATATCGTGAAAATCTCATATTTACTCATATTTACATAAAAAATGTAACGTAGAAATAAACTCATGCCACACAATTTTTGTGTTAAAAATATATATAATTTTATTTTTGAATAGAAAGAAATGCTGAAAATTTACCCGAAGGGATTGGAACATTTCTTAACCCAAAAATAGATGCAAGTGTATTAAAGATAGAACTGGTATAATTAAATATACGTGAAAATAAACTCATGGAAATTTTGTGGAACTAATTGACATAATTAAAATTTACGTACAAAATAAACTCGGGTATGAATTTAAAATAAAAAGAAACTAACATAATCAAAATTTACTTACTTTCTTCTTTTACCGTGTGCTACGAACACAATAACTATATTTAAGATATGAGATCGGAAAGAGTGGGTGAGTGAGAACTTACTCAAAATTCTCTCTCCACCACAAATTCTTTCACTCACTAATCCTTCTCTTCCTTAGAAAATTGTTGTGAAAAATGAAGGTTGAGAGCTCCCTATTTATAGGAAAATTTTGGGGAAGAAATGGAATTTATAAAAGTGTGGGGAGATGGGTGAAATTATAATTTTTTTAAAATTAAAGAATGGGCAAGGAATGGGCAAGGTATAGGTTGAGTATGGGATGGGGATGGAGGCCATGTGGGAGTGCTTGCTACCATTCCCATTAAATAAATTTTTAATTAACTACTTACCTAATTAATTAATCAATTAGTTAATTAATTATTTTATTATTTTTCTTAATCATTATTATCATTATTATTATCATTGTTATTACTTTTAAACTATTTTTAGTATTTATTTATTTTTGAACAAGAATTAAATTTAAATTTTGAAAACTCATGTGGGCCCCACATGGTCTTGTGGGCCCCACACAACTTCGAGACCCGAATGGATCCTATGTAACTCGAATAACTCTTATACGATTTTATGCATCCTACATAGGTTTGAGACTCGTGTAAACCTTCATACGACTTCGGGACTCATGTGGGCCCCACACAGTCTTGTGGGCCCCGTATATGATACTTATATTATTATTATTATTTTATCATATATTTCTACAAATTATGTCAGTCAAAACATTATTTTATGTACTTATTTACGTATATAAACAGTGTCTACCCTGTTTATCCTATGAAATTCCATTTTGACCAGGCCGACCTCCAGGGAGCGACTGAGCCGCAATGGTCTCTGAGCACTCGCTTAGACAAGGTCTTTCTTAGGCATCAAACATGGAATCAAGGATCCTAACAGAGAAACACTTTCTTTTTTAATACTAACTATTATTATTATTATTCATTTTTTTTTCTTGGGTTATTACAAATGAATACTTGTTCTTCATTGTTACATTATTAATCTCTCGGTAGTCAATGCACATCCTCATCGACCCGTCCTTCTTCTTCACAAATAACACTGGTGCACCCTAGGGTGATACACTCGGTCTAATAAACCCCTGTTGAAAAGTTCTTGTAGTTGTTCCTTTAACTCATTTAATTTGGCTAGAGCCATTCTATATGGGCTTTGGATATTGGTGCTATCCCTGGGATCAGATCAATTGCAAATTCCACCTTACAATCAAGAGGCAATCCCGGTAAATCCTCTAGAAAAACATCAGATAATTCCCTTATCACTGGGATATCTTCCAACTTGAGTTCCTCCTTTGGCACTTCCTTCACCACTGCAAGATAACCCTGACATCCCCCCAAAAGTAACCTCTTTACCTGAATAGCCAAAAGGATTCATGGTGCCGAATGCACACACGACCCAACAAATACAAATTCCTGCTCCCTAGGAGGTCTGAATACGACCTCCTTCCTGCGACAGTCAATGCTCGCGTAGCTAGATGCTAGCTAGTCCATACCTAGAATAGTATCAAAACCATGCATATCAAGGACTATCAAACTAGCAGGTAGCACTTTACCCTGAATCTCAACTAGATAATCCCTAATCACCTTGCTATATACTAGCACTGACCCTGTCAGTGTGCCAACCACTAACTCTGTCTCTAACAGTTGAACCCCAAGCCCACATAGTTTAACAAATCCCCGAGACACATATGAGTGGGTTGCACTTGAATCAAATAATACAGTGGCACTATCTGACAATATGGAAATAGTACCTGTCACCACATTGCTGGCGTTCTCCGCATCACTTGTTGTAAGAGAGTATACTCGTGCTTGAGCCGCACCCCACTGGTGACCACCTCGGGGTGCCTGGTTACCTCCTCGATACTGGGGCTGTGGCAGCATGTAGTTCAATACTGCATGACATTCTTTCATTTGATGTCTCGCCTCTCCACACTAGTAGCAAACAACTGATCCTACCATGCACTCACCCCAATGCCTTTGATGGCATCTGGAATAGATAGGATGCTGGGGACCCCCCTGATAACCTTGGTACCCCATCTCCTGTAGCTGGCTCGAGAAACTGCCAGGCCGCTTCCATGAGCCCTGGCTAGTACTGGTTTGAAACCCCTGAGGCAAGGGCCTCTTCTTCTGGTTCACCACTCTCTCCCCCTCCTGAATGCTGGCCTCAACTTCCATGGCTCGATCCACCAACTAAGAAAAGCTCTGAGTCAACAATGCCACCACTTATGCGCGTATGCTTTGTCCCAGTCCCCTCTCCAATATCCGTGCTTTCAGAGGCTCGTTCGACACCATGTGTGGAGGAAAATGGGACAACTTCACAAACTTGGCCGCATACTGTTGTACAGTCATGGGCCCCTAAGTCATCTGTAGGAATTCCTCTACCTTAGCAGCGCGGGTGACAGCAGGGAAATACTTGTCAAAGAAAACCTCGCTAAACCGGCTCCAAGTGATAGCCGCCGGCTCTAGGCGCTGTTCCTCCACCAGTTTCGTCGATCGCCACCATCGCTTTGCTTCTCCCACTAGTTTGTAAGTGGCATACTTCACCTTTTGCTCCTCAATACACTCCAACACCCCCAGTAGCTCCTCTATTTCCTGAATCCAATCTTCGGCTACTATCGGGTTCGGTCCACTTGCAAAAGCCGATGGGTTTGCTTGGGCGAATTGCTGAAATGTGCAACCCCTATCAGCCACTGGTTGATCCTGCTCTCTAAAGTCCATCCTGTTTTCCTTTCTAGCCTATTGCGCTATATTTCACAGCACTGTTGAAGCATCAGTATCATCCTCGCTAGAGGTATCTCTTCCAATCACAACATCTTTTCCTATGGAATCCATCGTGTAAATAGGATATAATCTAACTTAGTAATTTCACATTTAACACAATTAATGCAAATATGAAATAATGGAATTGATATAATGTACGAGTTCTAATTTAATAACTCATATTCCATTTCTATCACTAAACCATTATGGTAAAATCCCTATCCCAACATTAACTTCACACATATACCCACTCATCCTAATATTCCAACCTAAATTTTCTGAGTTCAAGTCCCTCAACCTAGAAACGAAACCATCGATGAATTTACCATGGTTTTCTGAAACTCGCGATTGATTCAGAAAATCATAGAAGTCCATCAATAGATTTCTGCCTCCAAGCTTCCAGACCAAAACCCATCTTAACCTACCCCCTCCTATCCCTAACTTATCTCAAACCTATACTCTGGTAATTATAAATCCTCAAAGTCAGCAAAACCTAGCAAACTTAGGCTTTGATACCACCTGTAACGACCCCGACTCGCCATGTGGGCCTGGAGTGCTACTTTAGTGACGTTAGTGTATCTGATACCTTATTCATCAAATATAAAACACACATACACAGTGGAAATAAAATATAAAATTCTCAAATTACATTACCAGAGTTCTAACTATCTTTATACACAAAAGTATCCATTTTCATATAACTACATCCCATAAGACTAAACAAAATTAAAATCTTTATCTACACACTACCTACATAAATTTAGACCACTAGCCCGGCTCCTCTAGCCCGCTAGACCCGATCTTTAGGATTTCCTGAAAAGACAGTTTATAAAGTAGGGGTGAGTCACAACTCAGTAAGGGAAAGATTAAGTTAATTTCAGTGTGTGGCCAACATGCATTTAGTGTACAGAAAATAACCAGTTCACTAAATAGATAAACACATTTATGAAAACATTCTTATTTTACACTCACACACACAATTAGCCGAGGATAGGGAAGATTACCCACCTATACAAGTAGCTTCTCTCTATTCTAATACCATTATTACTACCAGGGTACTCACATTTTTCAATAAGCCCTCGAAATTATCTTATTAATTAACCGTATTCACATAAATTAACATGTTGGCCTTACAAGGCTTAAAACCTTGTTATCTTGTTTTGATGCTAACAAATAAGTGAAATTTAATGTATTTGTGTGAGTAATGATATTTCAGGGCCCATATATAAGAAAGCAGGTCAAAGTGCTCAAGAGGATCAAATGAAGCTTAAAAGAGTCCAAGCATGGATTTAAAGATGATATATTAAACCTTGAAGAATATGAAGACATGAATGAGTTGTTGAAAGCCAAGGAATATTAAAAGATCTAAAGAAAGGCAAAGTGATAAAGCTCAAAGAATATGAAAGTTTGAAGAAAAGATGGAAGCTTGAAGAAATAAAACATGAAGACTTAAGAATGAGAAAAATTTTAGAAGTTTTCATGTAAGTACTTTTAATGTTTAAAATATCGTTTGAAATATTTTGAAGCTCTTAGGTTAACTTAAACCTAGATTTTTTTTTAAATACCTAGAAAATATTTTTATAAGGTAAAAAATTATTTTAAAAGGGTTAGAATCATTTTTGGAATAAAAAGCACCAAAAAGGGTATTTCCATTTGTTGTTAGTTTTTATATAGTCACATTAAGGTGCATTTTTCACTATCAAAACCTCATTATTTTGAAAAGTGGTCAAGATGAAAGTTGTAGGATTTTCTCTTAACTTTCATTTGACACCAAGAAAACCTAATTTGGAGTTATATATAAAAATTTATAACCAAAATATTAAAGTGGGGTCACTGCTGATAGAAGAACAAAACAGAATAGGCAGAGAGTTATATCAGCAAGTTCAGATGACTGAACTTGCAACTTTAGTTGACTGAACTTGCGACATCAGATGACTAAACCCTGATTTCAGTCAACTGACCCTGTATCCAGTTCTATTTTTTTTTAAGGGGTTAAGAAACTTTAGTCGACTGACCTCGACACTTCAGATGACTGAACATTGTTCAACAGGCAAAAATTTTAAAACTCTTGTTTTTAAAATATAACCGTTTGAGCTCTAAGCTTTCTAAAGGTTTGGGAAACTCTTAAAAGAAACTTTTGCAACATGGAAACAAGTTTGAAAGCCTATAAATACATGTTTTTGCAAATCAAAATACATCAAAGAATTGAAAAATCTGCTTGTAAAGCTGAAAGCACTCTTGTTCTTCCAAAGCTCTCTTGTTCACTCACTAAAAAATTCTTTTGTTGAGAATTCTGAAGTGCTGATCCTTCTTTCTCTGAGTTCCTACTGCTAATCCTCTTCTAAGAAGGATATTGGTGAATTCTACACTTGAGCTTCATTGTATTTTATATTGATATTTTACATTCAAAGTATATAGTGCTGAAATTGTACTAACTTGCTCTTTGAGAGAGTATACTTGTACGCAGATCTTATCTTGTGTTTCTTATAGTTCTTTGACGTTCCAAGGGTTGTTTGGATTGTTGGCTAAGCAAGAAAATATTGCTTAGAGAGGCGGGCTCTAGCCTATGTAAGGAGTGACCGAACGAGGGGATATCGTTTGGAGAAGGTGGGCTCTAGCCTTAACCAAGGAGTGTTGTAATCGTTATTGTTTCACCCGTCAACGGAACTGAACTAGTGAATCCTTTGGTGGTTTGCCAAAGGCAAGGACGTAGGCTGGGTATAAGCCGAACCTCGTAAAAATCTCCATCTCATTCTCGCTTTCCCTTACTCTTTATTTTCAGCATATTTAAATTGTGTGGATGGTTTAAAATTTGAAAATCATATAAACTACATATATTTGGAAATCAAACAAACTTAAGGTTTAATTTTGATTTGGGTTACGGAAACCGAAAGGGAGTACGTTGGTTACACCATATCTTGCGGAAACCTTACGGGGTACGTTACTTGGTTAACATCCCAAAGATAAATTTAGCAAGAGTTTATTTGAGTTTTACATATTTGGAAAGAGTGATTTGATTCATCTATACATGGTTTTACATCAGCAAGCATAAATTCTCATTCACTACAGGGCTTGGTTCAAATTTGGAAAATATAAACAAACAACCATCTTGAGTTGTTATATTACCAAAGTGCTGAATAGTTTATATATTGGTTTGGTTGTTTGTTGTTTAACTTGTACTTGACAAATAAATAGATTGTTTGGCTTGAAGATATTGTTTAATTAATTGATTGTTTCATTGTGTTATTGATTGGATAAAAGAACTAAGTTCTCGATTGATTAAAGAATTAAACAAACAAGTCAAGAATTGGTTAAAAGAAATAAAGGAAGTTTAAAGTATCTCAAAAGGAATTAAAAGAAATTTTTAGAAGCCAATTCAGCCCCCCCTCTTGGGAAGTTATTCCTAATTTCATAACAGATATGCATATAAGACACTCCCTGTGACAAACACGCCATTTACATCCCCATGGCACGGGTTGTGCGGCTCGAAGGCTAGACTAATGTCCTAGGGGATCCACCCAGACAGTAGTCATCCATACTCTCCGTTAACATACTCCGCGGGTACACACAACTCCAACTACTGGTTCGATTGCTCTCACCCAAGGTGCATTCTCCTTACGTAGGCAAATCAGATAAGGCCACCCTACACCTCTCAGCACAGGTGTGGGCGCACACGACCACATAACAAATCTCTAGCAACGGTACCGTGCTCACACTACACTAGTCCCCAGGGTTCCTAAAGCATATCATGCAATTTAAATAATAGAAAATATTATTTAAAACATCATTTTACATATATTTCTTGTTATTCCAAAAACCCGGCCCCCGGCCAAAAATACAATCCGACATATAGCCATCAATTAAAACTCGGCCCTCGGCCGTCAAATAATAATCCTGGCTCTTAGCCAATCAAATAATACTCGACCACTAGTCGTTAGTTCAAACCCCTGCATTTCATAAATAGTTCCAGTATTTTCACAAGCATTTCTAGTATTTTTCACAACAATTTCAGTATTTCAAAATCTCAAATCCAGATATACAATAATCCATACAAATTAAATCATTTGCCACACAATTTTCCACATTTTAACATATCTATATAAATAAACAAACTTTCCACCATTCATTTTATTCAAAAATATCATACCATATATCCTACGTTTGTAAAACTCATTTTGAACAGTTGGTTTTCAAAATAGTATTTAAATTCTCAAATGAATAAATAAATAAATATATTAATTTAATCGGTTTAAATTAAATAAAATTCCTGACTTAACTTAATTCGCTTTACTTGATTCCTGAAAAAAAAAACCCGATAACACTTCGGCCTACACCCCAGGTGTTTAAAAATCCCTAAATCCTAAAATTCAAATTTTACCATATTATTCGTCATAATTCCTAGAACAACTGTTCCTAAAATTTTCCTAAGTTTTGAATACCCTAAGTAGCCTAATAAAAACTTAAATTATCAAACTTACCCCCGATTTAGGATTGGTACCCTGGAACTCTAATTCGAAAACTCGCTCCGGCTAGATTGTAGAGAATCTCCCCAGGAGTCTCTTGACAATTTTTGTTCGTTAATGGGGTTTATAATTTAAGAGAAATTCAGGTAAGTTTGAGATTTGGCCTTACCCCAGGAAATATGCTTACACCGCTCCTACGACATATCCGCTCCAGTAGAAATGTAGTCCAACGGTATTTTTGGATTTTTGATTGGCCGAATAACGGAGACAGGATGAAGGAGAGTGGGAGAGAGGGAACGAGGAGCTGCGTGAACTGAGAAAGAAAAAGAGAAAAAGAAGAAGAAGAAGAAGAAGAAGAAGAAGAAGAAATATAAAAAAAAAACAATCAGGTTCCTGATCGTTCAAGAAACTGATATATATATATATATATATATATATATTATATTATTTAATTAATAATAATAAATTATTTAATTAATATTATTTATTAGTATTTTTAATTAATTTTAATTTTAATTTTTTTTTGGATTCTACAATCACGATGTCACCCTCTAACTGTTCAAGTACGTTCACGCTCAATTTTTTTGAGCACAACTGTCGAAAAAAGATCCCCAACTCAATCAGCACCGAGCAAACATCTTCGGTCAAGTGTCCACGAAGGATAACAGGTAGAATCCTTTGTAGAAGGACGTGATAGTCATGACTTTTCATTCCTAATATCTTCCCTTCCTTCGTGTTTATGCATCAAGCTATGTTCGATGCATATCCATCAGGAAACTTCACTTATTTCAAAAATTTAAAGAATTTATTCTTCTCATCCTTCAAAAATGTGTAACAAGCTGATGACATGAGAAGTTTGTCCCCATCACGAAACAAGTGCAACTTAGGCCGTATTCTCATATCTTCCATATCCTGACGAGCATTTACAGTGTCCTTTGTCTTCCCATTTATATCCAGCAATTTACAAATAACATTATCACAAATGCTCTTTTTGATGTGCATGACATCCAAATTGTAACGTAGTGGAAGATCTTTCCAGTATGGCAACTTGAAGAAGATGCATCTCTTTGTCCAATTCAACTCCCACTCAGCACGTTTTCTTTTTCTACTGGTTGGTGGTTTACCAAATTTCACATATCCGATCAACCTGAACTGGTTTAATATATCTTCCCCACTTAGTTGTTTTGGCTGCAACCTTCCATGAGTTCTTCAAGGATGTCCAGGTCGTAGAAAATGACGATGGCACATGTAGACACCCCAATTTTACCCAGTTCATTCTGAGAAGACCTAGCATGCTAAAAAGTTGACTTTGTATTCTTGGGAATGGAAGGATCTGATTGAGTCTTGATTTATTTCAAAATAGCGTCCAGTTTTATTTCAAAATTGGAGTCGCGATTATTTTTAATTGAGTCTTCTTCAAAATTGAGTCCTGGTTTAATTTCATTGAGTCTCGGTTATTTTATTTTAAATTGAGTCTCGATTCATTTTAAATTGAGTCCCGATATTTTTAAATTGAGTCTCAACATTTTTTTTAACTGAGTTTCAGATATTTTCAAAACATAGTCCTTTTATTTCTTAAATCGAGTCTTTCAATTATGAAATTGAGTTTTTCTTGTCCAATTAAGGTGTGTTTAATATTAAATTGATTTTTTTTTCTTTTAATTTTTAAAATTGAGATTTTCAAAATAAAGCCTTTTTAAATCTTTTTATTTTTCAGTTTCGGGTATTTCAAATTTGAGTCATTTTAATCTTAAAATTGAGCTTCAATTTTTGAGATCTTTTTATTTATTGAGTCTTTTTTATTTTGATCGGGGCTTCTCTAGTAATTGAATAATGGGCTTTAAATTAATTTGCATGGCCACGCAGCCCATGCCAAATAAAAGAATGGGGGGCGGCACTCTCCAAAAGGAATTAGGGTTTCTTTTAGGGTTTTGGAAGAGTTATGAGGGAGCCGGGGGCAAGGAAAAGAAAACACACGCATGGCCGCACAGGGCTATCTCCAAGAACGAAGCCCTGCTTCTTCCATCTCTCTCTACTGTTTCCTTTACTACTTCCCCCCACTCAACTGCTGCTGCATCTCCTTCACGCACAGCCCATCTCTCTCTGTCTCTCCTCTTTCCATCCTTACCCTGCAATACTTCACGGCCATATTCTTCTCCCTATTCTCCCCATCTCTCTCACTGATTCCTCTCCTTATCTCTTTCTTACCCTCTTCTCCAGCAGCTTCCAACCACACGCTAGCAGTTCCAGCCACGAACTGTCGCCCACAGCCGTGAGCCCGCTTCATCGACCTTCTCCTTAATACCACTAGACCAAACCACCCCCTGTTCCATCTGTTGCAACAATCCCGAACACCACCACAGCAGTTCCGGCTACCTGAAAGCCCGTCTTTGCCGTCACCCTTGTCATACCAACCCCGCCAACATCATCAACGTCACCGTCTTCAAGCACCGGCAACGACGGAACCACGCACCACCTCTGCTCCGGCCAACCATTACCGAGACCTCCCTCTGCAACTTCCCTCCAGTCACCGAGGCTTCCAGCCGGACCTGCTGCCTACTTCAGCGCTCTGCAACTTTCCTCCAGCCACCATCGCTCCCTGCTCCAGCCTTCCGGCCACCCAGCATCACTAGCTCCGGCGACAACTCGCGGTAAGCTCCCTGCCTGCATGCCACACTCGCACACATGCACGTGTTTGTCTTGTTTTGTTTTTGTTTTTTTATTTTATTTTATTGTAAAATATGTATTGTGAAGATGTTTGTTTTTTATATTATTATCATCTAGTTTCGTTACTAATTGTTTTGCTCTCATTATTGAAGGAACTTTTTTGTGGTGATAAGTATTCTATTGTTTCTTATTTAAATGCAGTAATTTTTGTTGTCGTATATTATTAACCACGTAATATTCATGTCGTATGTTTAATACTTAGGGTTTTTATATTGTGTTCATTGTCACACAGTATTTAATTTTTTTTTCCTATTATTTTGTTATATCTGATTGTAATCATTTTGTGCATATTTAGTGATTTGAATTGGTTTCCTATATTTTTCATGTTTATTTATTTGGGTTTTAAGATGGATTAAAAAAAAATCATCAAAAAATAAAAAATGAAACAAATAAAAAATACAATTCAGGAAATTCATAAGAAAACTCTAAAAATATTTTTGACTTGATTTTCATGGTTTTTCTTTAGTTGTCTTCGTGTCATTTCAAAATTTTCAAAAAACATTAAAAAAAATATTTTTTGAAATTGGAAATCTATCTTTGCAAATCTTTCATTCCCGAATAAATTCAAAAAACCTCCCTAAATATTATTTGTCATATGTTAGAATTGGTGTATTCCCAAGAAGGGGGGGGGGGGTGAATTGGACTTTTAAAAATTTATCTCTTAGGTTAAACGAGATAGTCGTATAATACAACCTAGGGTCTTTCTACGTAATTCCAAATGCATCAAAAAATATGATATGCGGAAATCATCACATCATAACATACACGTGCGGTAAATATAAAGTGTGGAAATATAAGCAAACACACGATATGTTATCGAGGTTCGGTCAACTGGGCCTACATCCCCGCCTCTAGCTCGCAAGCCCAAAGATTCCACTAAAAACTTACTTAATGGGTGGAGCGGCACCGATTACAATCAGGTCAATTACCACAGGGCTGACCTCAACCTTTACAACCAGGTCAATTAGCGGGGCTGACCTCAACCTACACTTTAATAAGATGGTGCACCTAGATTTCCTAACCGGGTTTAAATCAATTCGGGACTATTCTAAAGGGCTAGTCTCCCTCTTCAGGCCTGTGCCTAGAAATACAACAGTATGTTCACAATCAGTGAAATGATACAGTAATTATGCTTTCATGTAAAACATATGTGTACCCAATTACGCGCAATCACATGCACCGCCAATATAAAATAATATGTAAGCTCAATGTGGTTTAATATATCAACTCTAAAATATATTTCTATCGAAGTAATAAGTGCGTGAGAGTGCAAATCAATATGATCTTTGTATCATAATATGTACTCAATCTAAAAGCTCATACAAAGATATTAATCAACTCTCAAATATTTCAATCAGCTAAATATCTCAATCACATAAATCTTAAGCAACGTATAGATTTGGTTTGCAAAAAGAAATTTGATCTTTGTATTCAGCAAAAGATAAAGCTTAATGAATATTGCCACAAAGATTTTTGACTCACAAACAAATATCACTTCAAATAATTTTCAAGATAAAACACAATAGATATTTGTAAATGATTTTGAAAGGATTTTGCAACCAAAGTAAAATACGAGCTTTTCAAGGTATTGCAATGAGTATGCAATCTCAAAAGATCAAATGAAAGTCTTCTTAGGATAGACTTATTAACAAAGTCTCCTAAGAATACTCGAGTTTGGCTCTCAAGAAAAATCGTCACACACAATCACAACATTTAGGAGAGCAACCCTTAGCAACACTCAAATCCACTTACAAATGATTTTCTGCAATATGAGAAGGTAAGATTGAGTGTATGGAGCTTAGAAATGAGTATTATGAGATTTGGGATTTCAAAAGATTTTTCTTAAACAAGCTTGCTAATCCCCACTAATTATTCCAAATGAGGGGGTATTTATAGACTTCCCCAGAAATATAACCGTTAGGGACATGGTTGGAATAATTAGGAAAGCTTTAAAGATATTTAATTAATTTAATCTCGTTTAAAAAAGTTAACCATGGTAAAAAAATGAATCCAACTCGAGAGTACCGGTCGACCAGGACAAGTTCGGTCGACCAAAGTTCTTGGGGTTCGGTTGATCGGACATGCAATGCCCCGAACCCTTAAACTCGGGTCCGGCGCGTTATACCTGATAAAATCCCTGATAATCCATAATTAAAGCATACATACACAGCGGAAAACACATCTATGAACCTCAATCATACAAATAATACCAGACTTTTCTAGTTCTATCCATAGACCATAATATCCTTCAACACCTGTATTTCAATAATTACAAATTCTCCAAAACATTTCAGTATGTTCACAAACTTTCTTTTCTTCATTGACTTAAAATATAAGGACGTAAAACATAAATATTTGCATCCCAAAATTATCATAGAAATATACCATTTTTTCTTTCTATTTCCCAATAATACTATAAAAACCTCGAGCTCTCAAAGCTCGATCTCAAGGAAATCCTGAAAAAAAAAAAAGAAAAATTTATATTCGAGAATTTATATTCGAGTGAGATACATCTCAGTAAGGGAAGAAATAATATATTAAAGCAGTGTGTGACCAACATGAGTTTATAATCAACATAATATTTAACATATGCAAATTCTTAACATAATTTCCGAAATCATTTTCTGATCCTATTCAAACACATGCAAATGTTTAACCCACGAGATTACCCGAGGATAGGGGTGATTACCCACCCATACAAGTAGCACCCCTCTGCTCTAATACATTTAACAACCCAAAGGTCACAACTAAAGCATACCAGGGCACTCACCTTACTCAGTAAGCCCTCAAGTGATAAATTGATCTCGTACTCACACAGTTCATACAAAAGTTACCAGCAAAGGCCCTAAGGATAGGGAAATCTACCTTCCCATACAAGTAAGTTCCCTATGCCCTAGTACGTTATGCGACTACTGTCACATTTGTAGCTACTAGTGCACATGCCTTACTCAGTAAGCCCTCAGGTGAAAGGTACGCCTCGCCCAATCGTAACATGTTCTACGTACATACATACTTCTAATATCATAATACATCATTCTTTTCTGTCTTTATACATTCATGTACATTCATTCTTGTTCAAAGCTTAACTTTGCATTTCGTTTCACTTTAAGTGACTTTTTCCCATTTGTATAATTCATATTTCATATTTCATTTCATTGCATTGTCATTCATTGTCATTTCATTTCATAACATTTTCATTTCATTCATTTGTACTACAGTCACTCTTTAGTCGTCATTTGTTAGTCCACATAGAAATGCATTAGAATCTACTAACATAGCTCATTTTATCTATCATCACTTAGTCTACATAGAAATGAGCTAAATCTATTAACCCGGCTTTTAGCTGTTGTACCTTTACATGGTTGCATTTAACATACACAGATAACATTTTCCATATCATATTTTATTCTCATTGTTTTACTTACTTAGCCTACATCTCATACATTTAACATATATTTGTACACAACATTCTATTTACTCATGCCACATAATTTAGTAATAAAATTCATACACTGCCTGTAAAATAAGCTAACCAACATTTAATGTTTATATACAAAAAAATACCTTTCATGTCTTACATAAATATTCTGAAAATATTTTTCCACTTTCATCAGTTCATTTTCATATATACATATCTAATAAACAACCCTAAACTCAAAAAAAATATAATTTAAACAGTTGGTATTTTACCAATACCGAAACATATACACGTACATATGACACAATTTATTTTTCCATTAAATTCATAAAAATTCTGATTTAATATATATTTTTCCCCTTATCTGGTTTCTTGAACTACGCCAACAGGGACTCCAAAAAATACCTGTGGCGCTCACCCGGACCCTGAAATTAAATTCCTAGTTCCAATAAATTATTCCTGAATAAAATATTATTTAAATATTTTCTAGGGTCATAATTCCAAAATAAATAATAATACCCTTAAATTTAGCCAAATTACTAAATTTTCCAAATCCCATTTTCGCTTTGGAGTAGGGCCTAGAAAACTCTAATTAGAAAATTACCTACGCCAAAATGACGACGACGACGACTAGGACCCTGTGGTGGTGTCCATTCATCGATTTAACTACATATTAACAGCAAAATTGAGAAAATGGGGAAAAATTACCTTTCCCCAGGAGCAGTACCTAAGTCGTTTTCATGAAAAATCTGCTTCAGTAGAATGTTGGCGGGGGAACCAGGATTCTAACGGCACCTTCTATTTCCCAATCCGTCGCAAACTCATCAAGTAATTGCGAGAGAGAGACGGAGATGGAGGTGGCTGGCAGGAAAAAAATATTCAGAGCAGGGGGGGTTGGTTTGCGTAAGGCTTCTCCTCCTTCTTCTTTCTTCTTCTTTCTTTTTTCTTCTTCTTCTTCTTTCTTTTTTCTTCCTTCTTGTCTCTTCAGATTACTTTATATATATTCACTTATTTCAATTAGGTTTTTTTTTTTTTTTAAAATCCAATGTAAAAATATTTAATTTAATAACTAATTATTTAATTCATCTTAATTTAATTTAATTTCTTTATTTTTAATTATTTTTCTTCTTTTTCCCACACCATTCCTTTTATTTCTTTATCTGTTAGTTTATATATATATATTTCTAATTATTTTAATCCGTTTTAAATTTTCGGATCTTTACAAGACATGTATGTCCAAGGTGATTTTTCAGTATGTTCGAGGTTCGGTCGACCACGGCAATTTTAAACTATACAAATTGGTCTCCCAAACCATTGTGGGAACTCGGTCGACCAGGTTGGTAGTATACAATTTTCGCTCGGTCGACAAGGAAGTCAAAATGCTGACTTCCTAGGAGGCTTGGTCGACCAGGGCCAAATGAACTACACAGTTTGGTCGATCGGGGCCAGAATGAGTTAGATTGGTTGGTCGGTCGAAGGTGCACATTTTGTGCATTTTGGTCCTGTTTCATCCAATAAAAACCCTATTTCAAATAATCAAACATGTGTATGCATGAGTGAGTGTCCTAGGGTCATTTCTAAGCCTTCTTTTAGGACACCGAAAAAATTCGGTGTCGGTCCCTAAGGTCCAACTAAGGTCTTGAGCTTATCCATTTTAGTTTGAGCTTATGTATTAAATCATACAGGTGATGCATGCAATTATTACAAGTCATACAACCTAATTACTATCACAGACCCTTTGAATAAAAATGAAGTACAATACAACATATATATTGGGCCTTCAACTTCAATCTCTTCTTTGTGCAATCATTATGATCTGCCAATTAGAGTTCCTGCACATAACCTCAAACATGCATTAAATACAATGAGCGTTTGTGTAGTGACCCAAAGAATAATGGCATTTAAATAATAAAGAGTGATGGAAATGGAAACAGAAACAGAAGGAGGCAGCATGCTTAGTCGACGAACGCTTCGTGTTCGTCGACGACGTTGCACTTTGGGTGTAATAACCCAGGAATTTAATCAAGGACTCGTCGACAAATACAGGGGATTCATCAATGAGAATAACATAGGATCTCATCAACGAGGGTATGTTTCGTCGACGAGAAGATACCGAGAGGCTGTTTTCTAAATTCTGAAATTTGTCGACGAGGAGATGGTGTTCTTTGATGAACCTTCTTCATGACCTCGTCGACGAGATGATGTGGCTCATCGACGAAGGCCATAGTATAAATAGTGTTAAATGATAATTTTTATGCAAAAATTCAACGAAATTCTCTCTCTCTCTCTCTCTCTCTCTCTCTCTCTCTCTCTCTCTCTCTCTCTCTCTCCTTACAGTTCCTTTTTCTTCTCTCTTCGAATTTAGTCTCGTCATTCGCCGGATCGATGATCTGAAGCCATCACGACCCTCCTAGGGAAGTTCTGCCTAAGTCTGCCAGAGCGGACCATTGATGAGACGAAATTGGATTTCATCCCAGATTCAGGGTAAGACATTTTTGTTAAATTTTGGCTTTCTAGCAGTTGTAGGAAATGCAATAGACGTAGAAATAGTGATATTTTGTTTTGAGATATTTGATTTTCAGGGTTTTGAGTGGAGAGCCCAGTGGGTGTAGGACCTGTCACAGTAAGGGATTTTAACAAGAATCAGGTAAAGGAAATATGCTATGCTAGGCAAACCTGTTATGATTCAGTATAAATTATATGTTTTTCAGCAAATTATTCTTCCGATTATTTATGCGGTTTCAAAGCCTGATAATATCAATATTTAATTATGGCATGAGTTTATTATTAGCTCAGTACAAGATTTCTATAATTTTCAGAATATCATGATTTTCAGTATATGCACAGAAACTTGTATTTTACAGTATTTTTTAGAACATTATGTTATACCCATTTCAAAACCATAATGTTCAGTTTATACAGTTAATTAGATATTTCAGTTATTCAGTTATGCAAACATTTCAGATATCCAATTATTACAGTTTATTCAGCTTAGTATATGAAATGTTATGGTTATTTTAGCTATTACAAAATTATGGTAAAAATAGTATTTTAGAAATATCAGTTACGTTTATAGTATTAGACCCTGATGGACCATATTCAGCAGCAGAGTACAGTACCGTAGCTATATTCATTTTAGAGTGCAACCCCTATTCAGATAATAGGTGGTATTCAGAAGTCGATCGTGCCTATGTTGTGAATAGGCTTCCCATCAGATATGGGTTGAGGGGACCGATCTGACTGTCAAAGTTTAGTTGACTTACCCTGATCGGCCGGCCAGGTTAGGTCCCACCTTCGGGCCGCACAATCCTGTCATGAGGGGTTAAATCATGACTTTCAGTTATCCATCTAGTGAATTTTATCAGTTAATATACATACGTATGGTCGCTTTACAGAAAATAGTCTTGCCTATAGATATTAGTAGTATTATGGAAATAATATTCAGAACAATCAATTTATGTTAAGCAACCTAGGTATGATTTATTTTGCAGCAGGTATACAAATTTTATTCAGTTGTGTTTTTTCTGGTATTTTTCTAAATCAGATTTTACAAGCATGTAGCTCACTTGCCACACACTAGCAATAGCATATTTCATCTTATTGAGCGTCGTCTCATCCCATTAAACTAATATTTTTCAGGTGATTCAGTTAGGCGAGCAGAACAGGCTCACAGATAAAGGGGGCTACAGTGATATCCTACCAGTAGGGTGAGTGTTTTGGGAAAGAGGGGCATTTTTGTGTAGCCCTAATTCAGTTATGTATGTATATTTTGGGAGTATTTAGCACTCTAGTATTGTATTGCATATGTATATGGTTGTGGATACTCGACTTCAGCTTCTCGCTACTTAGGTTGATGGTTTTATATTAATTAGAAAATAACGAAGCAGTGGAATTTCATAATATTTATTAGTATAAAAAAAAAAATTAGCAAGTCATTACAATTTGTCATTATCAAAACCGAACATAACCTATAAGGTCAACATCATACTTAGAAAAAACCTAAAATTTTCAAAAATCCTCAGAGCATATTTTCTTAGCCTATTTTCTTTATTTTCATCCCTATGATTTTAGTGAGAGGGTATGAGCTTTCGGGCTTCACATACCCTTAGTTTTGAGGGAATATATATATATATATAATATGCATATTTTTGTATGATTTATTAATTTATTTATTTTACACGTATATTTGTAAATTCTCAAAAGGAGTAACCTAAAAGGCTTTTTAAATTTATTTAGGGATAATTTCATAATTAATTAGGTATCATTCGTAAGAATGGGCACGTAGGGGGTGCTCGTACCTTCCCCTCACGTAACGGAACTCTCAATCCTAACTTTGGTAATGCAGACTAATTCTACCCTTAACTAGGTAGTAATTATATGTTCTAACCACACTAAAAGGTTAGTGGCGACTCCATTCCTATTTCTTCTCAAAAATTTAAAATATGAATTTTATTTTGCCACCTTAGGGCACCCGCGCTTTGGGACTTCGCGACAGCTTGGCGACTCCACTGGAGACCTTAGAGAGTCGAGCCAATAATTAATTAGAAATTATCCCGAACTCAAATTTAATAAATCTTTTAGTTGCCCCTCATTTTGTGAATATTAATTGTAAATATTTTCTTTCCAAATTTTTAATATTAATTGTAAATATTTTCTTTCCAAATTCGTAGATAAGAATATTAATGGTAAATATTTTCTTTCCAAATTTTTAATATTAATTGTAAATATCTTCTTTCCAAATTCATAGATAAGAATATTAATGGTAAATATTTTCTTTCCAAATTTTTAATATTAATTGTAAATATTTTCTTTCCAAATTTATAGATAAGAATATCAATTATAATATTTTCTTCCCAAATTTTTAATATTAATTGTAAATATTTTCTTTCCAAATTTTTAGAAAAGAATACTAATTGTAAATATTTTCTTTCCAAATTTTTTTAAGAATATTAATTTATATTATTTTATTTCCAACTTTTTAGATTAAGTGTGTTGATTGTAAATATCTGGTTTTCATAAGCATGTGATTGATTGTAAATACTTTTCTTTGTTGCTTGAATAAACATGTGATTAATTGTGAATAAGCATGTGACATGCATGTGGGGTAGCGGGATTAGACTAAACTTGGATTCACACACTTTCACGCTCTATACCCAGGCTTTCCCTGCTAGGATTAGAAAGGGGTGTAATAGCGTTTGTCCCTTCGTAACTTAAGCATGATGAAACTCGCGAACCACCTTGCTTAGAGCGAGTTTTTTCCGGACCCCTATGAGGGAGGATGAAATTTCAAATTGGGGACCTGTATGTATAAGGAATAGAGCCTATCCAGACATACTTTTCTATAGTTTTCCCTAACTAGGATAGAGCCATAAAGAAACCCTATAAAATAGGTATATCTACCTTGGGTTGGGCTAAGACCCTCATCTTTCTCCATATAACTTAATTCGTGTGTCTTGTATATATGTTTTGTGTTCTGTCATGCATCTTGCATCAATTTTAAACATGTATACTACTTAGTCATTATTCTAGAAAAGTCCAATAATGAGACCATGACCCATCCTTTCAAAAAATAAAGCACATGACCTAAGCATTTTAAAACATGGGTCAGCCCAACCCTTTTCAAATAACTTGAGTCCAATTTTTTTTAAAATAAATAAACCTAGGCTCGATCTTTTTCTAAAAAAAAATTCAACCCAGGCCTGATTTTCAAAAAGGGCCAAACCCAAATTTCAAAAGTAGGCCTCGATCCTATTATCTAAAAATCCAGGCCAACATTTTTTAAGCAATCCAAGTCCAACTCCTTTTTAAACTCGAGCCTGATCCCATCATAAAATAGCTTGAAGCCCATATTTTAAAATACTTAAGGTCCAAGTGCACATTAAAGTCCGCAAGCCTGCATTGGACAAATCTAATGGATTGACCAGTGTGGGTCAACCCCAAACTCAGATCATAATCTGACCCTTCATAGGATCCAACGTACATGGACCGTCAGTAAGGAAAGGAATGGTTGAGAGAAGAATTGAATTGAAATTGTGGTCCATCAATGGTCGTCTTAATCTTGAAATCTTTCATTAGTGGAATTTTTTCTAGAATGCTGGCAAAATGGTTATCTAGGTAGCATTGCATTCATGCACTTAATGCATAATTTCACGTATAGGCATGCACGATAGGTTGCATGCATGTTCATATCTCCATTTGTATGTATGATTGCACTAGTTACATCCATGCATAAACGCCTATTGCATCCCATGGTCATGCATTAAATACTCACACATTCATGCATTACATAATCATACATTCATTTCTAAAAAGGAAGTTTTGATCCACAGCTATCTCAAGGAAAGAAGCCACCTAAATAATCAAAAGCAATATTGAGACCACTACGCACCTATATAATACCAGGCGAAAGGCAAGAGGAATGAGCAAACAATTGGAAAATAGGGTCCTGGGCATAGAACAAGGACATGAAGAATTGAATGAGAAAATGAGTAAAATCCTGGAATTATTGACAAACAAAGGAAAAGCAGTACAGAATGATCCTGAGATGGATGCGAAGCGTCACCCAACAGGTGATGGTTGAGATGGCTAGGAGCTCATGGGAGCGTAGCTGCATGATAGAGCAGTTTACACAGATGAAGCCCCCATCTTTCACTAGAGGAGTTGACCCGATTATAGCTAAAAATTGGGTCTAGGACATTGAAGAGACGTTGGCAGTGCTTCCATGTATAGACAAACAGAAGGTAGTACTTGTAGTGTTTAAACTGATAGGAGAGGCAAAATGCTAGTGGAGATAAGCAAGATTGATTGAGGAGCAGAGGCCGGATCTAGTGCTAGTGACGTGGAGCCGACTCAAGGAGCTATTCTTTGAGCGATATTTCCCTGCTATCATTCAGAGTGCAAAGGCTATAGAGTTTTTGCACTTAGTTCATGGGCAGATAACAATATCTCAATGCGTAGCTCGATTTATCGAGTTATCTCGATTTGCCCCGTATTTGACACCAGACGAAGAGAAGAAGGCAAGAAAGTTTGAAGAAGGCCTGAGGCAGAACTTGTTTGAGCAGGTTATCGGCCTCCGAGCTCAAACATTCGCAAAGGTCGTAGATAGGGCTGTGATTATTGAGAGTGGCATACAGAGAGGCATCGTAACTCAGAGTTAGAGAAAGAGGCCCACGCCTCAGGGTTTTCAGGCAAGTTCCAGTCGGGGCCGATGAAGAGGAGACCATTATAAAGGAGGTCAGAGGTAGACAACAGGACCTCATGAGAATCAGGGAGTGCAAATCTATCCTGTGTGTCAGACATGTGGGAAACAACATCTAGGAGGGTGCCAAGCTGGGAGAGACGTTTATTATCAGTGTGGGAAACCTGGCCACATGGCACAAGCATGCCCAGAACTGCCGACCCAGGTTCCAATTCCCAGACCCTATCGTAGAGGATACCAGACACCTCGTGGAGGCCAGAAGAGGAATATAGCTCCAGCGAGGGTATATGCGTTGACGCCAGGGACGCTGGGGCAACCAAAGACGTCGTTGTAGGTATCTTTACTACTTTTCCATATCAAGTTGTTGTTTTATTTGATACAAGTGCCACCCATTCTTTTGTCTCAATGGGGTATGCTAAGTTAGCTGGGATTGTAGCCCAATTGTTAGATGTTGAATTGGGTGTAGCCATGTCGACTGGGTCTACTATAAGATGTGGGAAGGTACTTAGGAATTTTCTAGTGGCCATCCAAAGGAAAGTATTACCAGCTGATCTTGTGATACTAGATATGCAGGGATTTGACGTAATACTGGTATGGATTGGCTAGCAGCAAATCACGCCAGTATTGATTGTCATCAGAAAGAAGTAATTTTTAGACCTCTTAGTGAGCAAGAATACAAATCTATAGGTTCACATATGGGTGCCTCGCCACAGTTGGTATCAGCCATGCAAGCAAGCAGACTACTTCTGGATGGAGGTCAGGGGTTTATGGCTTTTGTAAAAGCAGTGACAGGAAATGAATCGGAGTTTGATAATACGCCAGTGGTAAGGGAATTTCCCGTTGTTTTTCCAGAAGAGCTACCTGGGTTGCCTACCGATTATGAGGTAGATTTTACTATAGATTTACCTCCAAGGACAACACTGTTCTTTAAGGCTCCATATCGTATGGCTCCAGCTGAATTGGGAAAATTAAAGGACCAGTTGCAAGATCTATTGAATAAAGGGTTTATCATACCCAGTGTATCGCCCTGGGGAGCACCAGTGTTATTCGTAAAGAAGAAAGACGGGTCTATGAGGATGTGTATAGATTACAGGGAGATAAACAAGGTAACCATTAAGAACAAATATCCTCTACCCCATATAGATGATTTATTTGATCAGCTTCAGGGTACACGAGTCTATTCTAAGATCGACCTCAGATCAGGCTATCATCAGGTGAAGGTTAAAGCATAGGATATCTCTAAGACAGCATTTTGAACCAGATACGGGCACTACGAGTTTTTGGTGTTGTCATTCGGGTTAACTAATGTACCAGCAGTATTTATGGATTAAATGAATCGGGTGTTTCATCAATATCTAGACCAGTTTGTGGTGGTTTTCTTTGATGATATACTAGTTTACTCGAGGAGTTTTGAGGAGCATGAGGCACATTTATGGCTGGTACTTTAGGCTATCAGGGAAAACAAATTGTATGCCAAGTTTAATAAATGTGAATTCTGGTTGGAGAATGTTGCATTTCTAGGGCATTTTATATCAGGGGAAGGAATTTAAGTGGATCCCAGCAAAATAGAGCCAGCGGTAAATTGGGAAAGGCCGAGAAATGTTCAGGAGATTAGGAGTTTTTTGGTACTGGCGGGATATTATGTAATAACCCCAAAATAGGTTATAGAAGATTAGTAGAGTGATTCCCAAATAATAATAATAATAATAATAATTAATGAATTAATATTAATAATAATATGTGACGTCCCGATTTTCGTATAATTTTTTTTTCAATAATAAATAAATAATCACATGTCATCCATAACATTCACAAATCAGCCACGTTAACCATCTTATTATCATTCGTACGACCCGACCCTAATTGGGTACCGGGTAAAAAGTTATTTTATTATACAACCTAACAAAGGAAGAAAATATACACATATCAGTCATAATACAATACCCAGAGTATCCATAAACACAAATACACAATACTATCTCATATCCAAAAACAATACAACCCCAGGGAGTCACACCTCCCTATTCCAAACTCACCCTGTATATCAAGGTCCCAGCTCCTTATGATCACGAAATTCTACCACCTGGTCTATTTCTATCGCTTGAAAAATTTAGATAATTTGGGTGAGACACATCTCAGTAAGAAAGAATAAATTATTTACAGTGTGTGACCATATGAGTACAATTATAATACACTTTACTTTTCAAATTATCATTTCATCTGAGATAATACACTGATATATACATTCTCATAATCGTATAGATATACAACACAAGCTTTTATAAGCTTTAAAATCATTTATCAAATTCAATGATATCCAACACATAATTATCTGCGAAGTTCCTAAGAATAGGGAAGATTATCCGCCCATACAGGTAACTTCCCTCTGCCCTAACACGATATGCAACCACGTATGGACACATTTGATACCTATCAGGGCACTCACCTTACTCAGTAAGCCCTCAAATGGAGAGTTTCACTTCGCCTCAATTATTTATATTATTAACTCATGCTGTTCCATTTCTCAATTTTATCATTCTTTATTTCTCAATTTCCATTCTTTCTTTCATTTCTCATTTTAGCCAATTTTATCATTCTTTCACTTTTCATTTCCACTTTACTTTCCGGCTCATGAGTATCCTCGGTATCAAATACCAACATTGTGTCTGTAACTCATGGCCACCCTAAGGATTTCTCTATACACACCATGCTTCCTCCTATTGTCAAGGTTGTGCGGCCCGAAGGTTGGATCTAATCGTGGTTGGCCGACTCGGTTAGATCAAATATCATATCACATATCGCGTTTGTAGTACGACTGGCCGACCTATAACCTTGATTCGGACTCGGGGGGCCCAACAACCCTACACAATGGCACAGTCAACTTTCACGCCACACGCTCCAAGAGTCCGTGTGGTTGCACTAACACCACTAGCAACGGTACCGTGCTCAATATCATAACCATCCAACAGGGTTTACCACCACATACCCGCAATCATTATGCGGTATTGACATTTTATCATTCATATTTCACGTATTTCCACATTTCTCACTTTTATATTGCAGAATTAACATTGCAATATTTTCATTTCACATATTCACATTTCAATATCAGTATTCTCAACACATTTCATCGTTTAAATGATATTTTCTCAGTTCATAATTCATCTCATCTCATACTGTCATATACATATCTTATTTCACAATTACTCAGTATTTCTCAAAATACATTTCCATATTTCACCTTCTTCATTTTCTCAGAAAATACATTTTTTGCACATTTTACTTTCATCATTTTCCCACATTTCAATTCTCATATTAAAACACATTTGAGTATCATATATTTCATAGGATAAATCATCTAACTCAGTTTAAACATTTCTCAATATAAATCACATGCCACACAAATTTCATCTAATATTTATATCATAATAAATTTCAGGTAAAATAACATACGTCATTTTCACATATTTCTCTTCCCATAATTTTCATAAAAATACTGTTATCATTTATTCTCCGTACCTGACTTACTAAGAGTCTCGCTAGAACTCAAATCTCACACCCTTGGCGCCCGAAATTTATCTCCTACAATTTACATTTTTCCCAGATTAATTAATCTATTTCTCTAAAATAATACTCATCTAGCCTTCCCTAGGCTCCATATACCTCAAATTAATATTTAAACTATTATTTAACACCCCCACTTAATTTTATGAATTTTACTTACGGATCCCAAAATTACACCCGCGACGCTCACCTGGGCCCTAAATTCAAGAAATCCTACTTCAGCCCCAGATGCTCAATATTTTAGCATTTCTAAATTAATGCTAACCAATTAAAAATAAGCACCTTAATAACCCCTGTACCCCAAATTTGGGGTTTTGGTCCGACACCCCCCGAGAATTTCGTCCTGCTAGACTTATAAAGAATCATCCCTAAATTCTCGTGGTGGTGTTCATTCGTCAAATGGGCTTATATTTTGTAAGAAATTAAAGAAAAATGGGGAAATGACTTACCCCAGGGAATACGCCTACACTGCTTCTACACCGATCCGCTTCGGTAGAAATGACGGCAACGGCGAATGGAGTCCAGTGGTATCTTCAGATTTTTTATCGGGCAAAAATCCGTCACGAAATCGAGGAGAAAGGGAGAGAGAATGAGAGGAGAGAGAGAGAGAGAGAGAGAGAGAGAGAGAGAGAGAGAGAGAGAGAGAGAGAGAGAGAATTCAGAGCTGCGTAAACCAAAAAGAAAAGAAAAGAAAGAAGAAGAAGAGGAAGAAGAAGAATCAAATTGAAATCTCCTAAAGCTTCTAGCAAGCTTCAGGAGGATAATAATAATAATAATAATATTTAATTAATATTATTAATAATAAAATATATTTATTAATAACATAAAAATTAATTTTAATTATTTTTTTCTTTTTTTATAAATCCGTTGAATTAATTATTATTATTATTATTTTTGGGACACTCTACTAATCTTCTATAACATTTTTTGGGGTTATTATATTCTTCTCTCCTTATAAAAATTTTGTCATCGAAATTTGTCATTCCCCTATTTCCCTTCCTTAACGAAAACACTTCTAATTCTTATTAATTACCGTCACTTATGGCGGAGAAATATCGTGATTACAATGAGGGTTCTGGGAGATTACAACTATTCAAAATTCTCCCAAAACCATTCACGTTTCAAAATTAAAAACTCTATATATCCTATGTTACACTATACAAACAAAAACTATACAATATTATTCTTTTTACTATGACTGGCTCAACTCTAAACTCCACTGAATAAGTGCGGATATCTCTGGCGCATCTGATCATTTAGTTCCCATGAAGCCTCCTCAATGGCATGATTGCGCCACATAACTTTTACCAGCGAAATCTTCTTCATGCGTAGCTCCTGTTCCTTCTAGTAAAGAATCTGCACTGGCACTTCCTCATAAGTTAAAGTGTCTCTCAACCCCAGTGCTTCATAACTAATCACATGGGAGGGAACTGGGATATATTTCCTCAGCATAGAAATATGGAATACATCATGGATCCTAGATAGGACCGGTGGTAATGCCAAACGATAGGCAACTGGACCCATTTTCTCAAGAATCTCGAATGATCCAATATACCTAGGGCTCGGCTTACCCTTCCTCCCGAACCTCATAACATCTTTCAGTGGTGCCACCTTCAGGAATACGTGATCTCCTGTGTCAAACTCCAATTCTTGCCGATGAGTATCAGCATAACTCTTCTGCCGGCCCTGCGCTGTCCTGATTCTTGTCTCTGATGAGTCTGACTTTATCTTGAGTCTGCTGTATCAGCTCTGGTCCCAATACCTGTCTCTGTCCAACCTCATCCCAGTACAACGAGGATCAGCACCTCCTGCCATAAAGCACCTCATACGGTGCCATCCCAATGCTGGCCTGGTAGCTGTTGTTATATGCAAACTCAACTAGTGGCAAATACTGCATCCAACGACCTCCAAAATCCAGCACACATGCTCGCAACATATCTTCTAGAATTTGTATCGTCCTCTCTATCTGTTCATCTGTCTGAGGATGAAAAGTTGTGCTGAACGACAATTGAGAACCCATGGCCCCTTGCAGACTCTTCCAAAAACGAGATGTGAACCGTGGGTCTCTATTTGAAACTATGGACACTAGGACGTCGTGGAGTCTAACTATCTCCTGGATGTATAACTCAACCAATCTGTCCATGGAGTAGCTAACTTTGATCAGAAAAAAGTGTGCAGTTTTCGTCAATTGATCCACCACTACCCAAAGAGCGTCCTGTCCATGCAATGCTGGCGGTAATCTTGAGACGAAATCCATCGCTATATGCTCCCACTTCCACTCAAGAATATGGAGTGACTGCAATGATTCCGCCGGTCTCTGATGCTCAGCCTTCACTTGCTGGCACATCAAACACTGATCCACAAACTGAGCTATCTCCCTCTTTATATTGCTCCACCAGAAGGACTCTCGGAGATCCCTGTACATTTTAGTGCTACCCGGATGTACAGTATATAGGGACCGATGTGCTTCCTCCAGAATGACCCTCTTGATCTCAGGATCGGCAGGAACGCATAACCTGGTACGGAACCTCAAGGCTCCATCATCTGAAATGTTGAACTTTGTTTCCTGACCATATTGTACCTTCTCCACAAGCTCTACTAATTCTGCATCATTCCTCTAGGCTACTTCAATCCTCTCCTGTAGAGTCGGTTGCAAAACCAAGTCAGCAATGAATTCCTGGGGATCGCCCTCTACCGGCTCCACGCTGAGCCTCTCTAGATCTATTTGAATCGGATGCTGAATCTCCACTGCAGATACAGATGAATTCACTGATTTCCGACTCAAAGCATCAGCAACCACATTAGCCTTTCCTAGGTGGTAGCTGATAGTGCAGTCGTAATCCTTTATTAGCTCCAGCCATCTCTTCTACCTCATATTCAATTCATTCTGCGTGAAGAAATACTTTAAACTCTTATGGTCAGTAAATATCTCACACCTATCCCCATATAGATAGTGCCTCCAAATCTTCAGTGCGTAAACAACCGCCACCAACTCCAGATCATGGGTAGGGTAGTTTTTCTCATATTCTTTCAACTGTCGTGAGGCATAGACTATCACTCTCTCCTGCTGCATCAATACACATCCGAGCCTTTTATGGGACGCATCACTATAAATTACGAACCCCTCTTCTCCTAAAGTAATCGTCAACATAGGCGCAGTGATGAGTCGCTACTTCAACTCCTGGAAGCTCTATTCACATTCATCAGACCACTCAAACTTCGCTCCTTTCCTGGTCAATCTGGTCAACGATCCTGATAGTCTAGAGAAGCCCTTAACAAACCTGCAGTAGTACCCAGCCAATCCCAAGAAACTCTTGATCTTGTGCACATTCTTTTGAAACATCTTCCGCCCTAACTTTCACCTGATGGTACTCAGAGCGTAAATCTATCTTCGAAAAGATCCGTGTCTCCTGTAACTGGTCAAACAAATCATCGATACGTGGGAGCAGGTATTTATTCTTGATAGTTACTTTATTTATTTCTTGATAGTCGATGCACAACCTCATCGAGCCATCCTTTTTCCTCACAAACAAAACCGGTACTCCCCAGGCAACACACTGGGCTGAATAAACCCCTTATCTAATAGTTCCTGCAACTAATCTTTCAATTCTTTCAGCTTTGCCGGTGCCATTCTATACAACACCTTCGAAATCAGCGCTGTCCCTGAAACCAAATCAATAACGAACTCTACCTCACGATCAAGAGGTAGTCCCGGCAAATCCTTAGGGAACACATTAGGAAAATCCTTCACCACTAGGATATCCTCCACCCTCAGTTCCCTTTTTGATACAGCTTTCACATAGGCCAAATATCCCTAACAACCTTCTGATAGCAATCTATGTGCCTGAATAGTATATAATAGCTGAGGTGGGGTGCGCACACATGATCCCACGAATCTGTACTCCTGTCCCTCTAGAGGTCTGAATACAACCACTCTCTGATGGCAATCAATGCTAGCATAGTGGGCAACTAGCCAATCTATGCCCAAGATTACCTCAAACCCATGCATGTCTAAAACCACCAAATTAGCCAACAAAGACCTCCCCTGAATATCCACTGGACAGTCCCTGAGTACCTTTCTACATTCCCCTATGGCGCTAGTCGACGTAGCAATAGACAAACTAATTTCTAACTGTTGAGGCTAAAACCCACACAATTTAACATAATCTAGAGCGATAAACGAATGCGTCACTCTAGAATCAAACAAAACAGTAGCTTTAAATGACAGTATTGAAACCGTACCTGTCACAACATTTCCTGCCGCCTCAGCATCTCCTGGTGTCAATGCATACACTAATACTGAAGCAGTATTCCTTTATTATCCACCTCGAGGTGCCTAATAGCCTCCTCTGTATGTTCGAGGATTAGCCGTAACCGCTGGTGGTGCCTGGCAGTTTCTCGCGATATGCCCAAACTGCTGGCACTGATAGCAAACAACCTCTCTCACTCGGCACTCTCCAGGGTGCCTCCTCAAACATCTAGGACATTGAGGGAGCATCTATTTACCTTGTACTGCTCGCTCTCCTCCTCCCGGTCATTGTCCTCCTCTGGTATCATATCTCCTCCATGGCCCTCGACTAGGCCTTGCCTGAAAGTTAGAAGGCGCGAGCCTCTTCCTTTGGCTCCGGGCTACTGTGCCACTTTGTATGCTGCTCTCAATCACCGCAGCTCTATCTACTATCTCCGAGAAGGTCTGAGCTTGGAAACCTACCACTTGCTCATACAGGCTCTTCCTCAAGCCCTCCTCAAACTTCCACATCTTCCTCTCCTCATTTGGCACCATATACGGGGCGAAGTGGGACAGCTGAACGAACCTCGCTGCGTACTGTTGCACCATCATAGACCCCTGTCTCAGATACAAAAACTCCGACGCCTTCATACTCCTGACTGTAGCGGGAAAGTACTGCTCGAAGAAAATCTCCCTGAAACGACTCCACATCATCGCTACAGGGTCAGGCCTCTACTCCTCCAGTACTCTCACTGACCTCCACCAGTGCTTTGCCTCCCCGGTCAATTTAAAGGTAGCAAAAAATACCTTCTGCTCGTCTGTACATGAGAGGACTGCTAGTATGTCCTCTATCTCCTGAACCCAGTTCTTTGCTACCAATGGGTCCGCTTCTCCAACAAAAGATGGGGGTCACATACGTTTGAACTGCTCAATCGTGCAGCTCATCTCCCCTGAGCTCTTAGCCATCTCAGTCATCACCTGCTGAGTGACGCTACGCAATACTGCGTCAAGGTCTGCACCACCCATACTAGAGGGTCCTGCTCCATCACCTCCCGCATTCGTATTACTATTCCCTGGATCCATCCTGCAAAGGAAACAAGTATTCTCAGCATACAATCACTATCACATAACCCATACACTACAATAACTCATAAATTATTCTTCTATCCACACCTTAATCCCCATTTAAGATTCAGTCCTACCACTCAGAAACAAGACCCAGCGGTAGTATCCATGGTTTTACCGAAATCGTCACCCCAGGAAAAACACAGAAACAACCCTGATATTTTTGCCTCTAGGCCGCAAGATCGAACCCTAAATTCTCACCTCAACCTCAAACAATCACTAACTCACATTTTAATCTACATCACCTATTTCCCTCAAAATCAACTCCTATACTCTGGTATTGTATTCCGCTGTCTACTAAAGTCTACAAAACCTAGCAACCTAAGCTCTGATACCAAACTATGACGTCCCGATTTTTGTACAATTTTTTTTTTCAATAATAAATAAATAATCACATGTCATCCATAACATTCACAAATCGGCCACGTCAACCATCCTACTATCATTCGTACGACTTGACCTGCACTAGGTACCGGGTAAAAAGTTATTTTACTATATAACCTAACAGTGGAAGAAAATATACATATATCAGTCAGAATACAATACCCAGAGTATCCATATACACATATACACAATACTATCTCATATCCAAAAACAATACAACCCTAGGGAATCACACCTCCCTAGTCCAAACTCACCCTGTATATCAGGGTCCCAGCTCTTTATGATCACGGAGCTCTACCACCTCGCTTATTTATGTTCCCTGAAAAATTTAGATAATTTGGGTGAGACACATCTCAGTAAGAAGGAATAAATTATTTACAGTGTGTGATAATATGAGTACAACTATAATACACTTTACTTTTCAAATCACCATTTCGTCTGAGAAAATACACTCATATACACATTCTCATAATCATATGGATATACAACACAAGCTTTTACAAGCTTTAAAATTATTTATCAAATTCAATGATATCCAACACATAATTGTCCATGAAGTTCTTGAGAATAGGGAAGATTATCCGCCCGTACAGGTAGCTTCCCTCTACCCTAACACGTTATGCAACCACGTATAGCCACATCTGATACTTATCAAGGTACTCACCTTACTCAGTAAGCCCTCAAGTGGAGAGTTTCACTTCTCCTCAATTATTTATATTATTAATTCACGCGGTTCCATTTCTCAATTTTATCATTCTTTATTTCTTAATTTCCATTCTTTCTTTCATTTCTCATTTTAGCTAATTTTATCATCCTTTCACTTTTTATTTCCACTTTACTTTCCAGCTCATGAGTATCCTCGGTATCAAATACCAACATCGCGTCTGTAACTCATAGCCACCCTGAGGATTTCTCTATACATGCCATGCTTTCCCCTATAGTCAAGATTGTGCGGCCCGAAGGCTGGATCTAATCTTGGTTAGCCGACCTGGTTAGATCAAATATCATATCACATATCGCGTTTATAGTACGACTGGCCGACCTATAACCCTGATTCGAACTCAGGGGGCCCAACAACCCTACACAATGGCACAGTCGACTGTCACGCCACACGCTCCGAGAGTTCGTGTGGTTGCACCAACACCACTAGCAACGGTACCGTGCTCAATATCATAACCATCCAATAGGGTTTACCACCACATACCGCAATCATTATGCGGTATTGACATTTTATCATTCATATTTTACGTATTTCCACATTTCTCATTTTTATATTGCAGAATTAACATTGCAATATTTTCATTTTACATATTCACATTTCAATATCAGTATTCTCAACACATTTCATCATTTAAATGATATTTTCTCAGTTCATAATTCATCTCATCTCATAATGTCATATACATATCTTATTTCAAAATTACTCAGTATTTCTCAAAACACATTTCCATATTTCACCTTTCTTCATTTTCTCAAAAAATACATTTCTTGCACACTTTACTTTCATCATTTTCCCACATTTCAATTCTCATATTAAAATACATTTCAGTATTACATATTTCACATGGTAAATCATCTAACTCAGTTTAAACATTTCTTAATATAAATCACGTGCCACATAAATTTCATTTGATATTTATATCATAGTAAATTTCAGGTAAAATAACATACGTAATTTTCATATATTTCTCAACCCATAATTTTCACAAAAATGCTGTTATAATTTATTCCCCTTACCTGGTTTACTGAGAGTCTCACTAGAACCCAAAATCTCACGCCCTTGGCACCCGAAATTTAACTTCTGCAATTTACGTTTTCCCCCGATTAATTAATCTATTTTTCCAAAATAATACTCATTTAGCCTTCCTTAGGCTCCATATACCTCAAATTAATATTTAAACTATTATTTAACACTCCCACTTAATTTTATGAATTTTGCCTGCGGATCCCAAAATTACACCCGTGGCACTCACCCGGATCTTAGATTCCAGAAATCCTACTTCAGCCCAAAATGCTCAATATTTTAGCATTTCTAAATTAATGTTAACTAATTAAAAATAAGTCCCTTAATAACCCTAGTACCTTAAATTTGGGGTTTTGGCCCGACACCCCCATGAGAATTCCGTCCCGCTAGACTTATAGAGAATCATCCCTAGATTCTCATGGTGGTGTTCGTTCGTCAATTGGATTTATATTTTGTAAGAAATTAATGAAAAAGGGAAAAATGACTTACCCCAGGGAATACGCCTATGCCGCTCCTACCACCGATCCGTTCCGGTAGAAACGACGACAACGGCGAATAGAGTCCAATGGTATCTTCAGATTTTCAATCAGATGAAAATCCGTCATGAAATTGAGGAGAGAGGGAGAGAATATGAGAGGAGAGAGAGAGAGAGAATTCAGAGCTGCGTAAACCAAAAAGAAAAGAAAAGAAAAGAAAAGAAAAGAAAGAAGAAGAAGAAGAAGAATCAAATTGAAATCTCTTGAAGCTTCCAACAAGCTTCAGGGGGATAATAATAATAATAATAATAATAATAATAATAATAATAATAATAATAATAATAATAATAATAATAATAATAAATTAATATTAATAATAATGTATTTTACTAATAAAATAAAATTTAATTTTAATTATTTTTTTTATTTTTTTATAAATCCGTTAAATTAATTTATTTAATGAATTTATAAAAAAAGAAAAAAACTAATTAAAATTAAATTTTATTTTATTAATAAATTATATTATTAATATTAATTAATTATTATTAATATTAATTATTATTATTATTATTATTATTATTATTGTTGTTATTATTTTGGAATCACTCTACTAATCTTCTATAACCATTTTTGGGGTTATTACATATTACCATCAATTTGTAGAGGGATTTTCAGGACTATCAGGGCCCCTAACACGACTGATCAGGAAGAATGCCTGATTTGTATGGGATGATGAATGCGAACAGAGCTTCCAAGAATTAAAACAGCGGCTTATCACTGCGCCAGTGCTGACAATTTCTTCTAGAGGTGATGGCTATGTAATTTACAGTGACGCATCTTTGAAAGGGCTTGGTTGTGTTTTGATGCAGCATGGTAGAGTTGTAGCTTATGCTTTCCGACAGTTGAAAGAATATGAAAAGAACTACCCTACCCATGATCTGGAGTTGGTTGGAGTGGTACATACACTAAAGATTTGGCGGCATTACTTGTACGGTGAGAGATGCGAGAGATTTTCTGATCACAAAAGGTTAAAGTACTTCTTCACGCAATTGAATATACGGTAATGGATATGGTTAGAACTTATCAAGGATTACAATTGCACCATCAGCTACTACCCAGGTAAAGCAAATGTGGTGTCGATGCACTTAGCCATAAATTAGACGGTACATCGCAGTTAGCAGCAGTAGTTCAGCACTTAATTCTGATGGACTTGGAAAGGTTCGGCTTGGAGTTAGTGGAGGATGATTATCAGACATTTATTGCCAGTGTGGTTGTGCAACCTACGTTATATGAAAATATTAAAGCTGCTTAAGGGGATGAACCAAAATTAGCAGAGGTAATAGCTAAAGTACAGGATGGTCAAGGAGAGAAATTCAACATTTCTGATGACGGGACTCTGAGGTTTCGCACCAGATTGTGTGTGCTTGCAGATGATGATGTCAGGAGAACGATTCTAGAGGAGGCTCATAGATCTATGTACATGGTTCATCCTGATAGTACTAAAATGTATAAGGATCTGTGAAAGTATTTCTGGTGGAGTGGCATGAAGAGGGAGATTGCAGAATTTGTGCAGCAGTGCTTTACGTGCCAGCAGGTCAAGGCTAAGCACCAAAGGCTGGCAGGGCAGTTGCAACCACTTTACATCCCTGAGTGGAAGTGGGATCACATATCCATGGATTTTTTTATTGGGCTACCGCCGGCACTACATAGTCAGAATGCCATTGGGGTAGTTGTTGATTGGTTGATGAAAACAACCCACTTTTACCTATTAAAGTTAGCTACCCACTGAACAAATTGGTAGCGATCTACATTCAGGAGATTGTTCGATATCATGGAGTGCCAGTATTTATAATCTCGGACCATGACTCACATTTTACATCACGATTTTGGAAGAGCTTGCAAGAGGCTTTAGGGTCTTAGTTAGCATTCAGCACCGCTTTCCATCCTCAGACAGATGGTCAGACAGAAAGAACGATTCAGATACTCAAGGATATGCTACGAGCGTGTGTATTGGACTTTGGGAGTAGTTGGACCCAGTATTTGTCACTGGTCGAATTTGCTTACAATAACAGTTATCAAACCAGCATTGGCATGACACCTTATGAGGCACTTTATGGTAGGAGGTGTCGTTCTCCTTTATATTGGGATGAATTAGGTAAAAGGCGAGTTTTGGGGCCAGAGATAGTGCAACATGCATTTGATAAAGTCTGACTTTTTCGTGATAGAATTAGTGCAACACAGAGTCGGCAGAAAAGCTACGCAGATACTCATAACCGGGAATTGGAATTTAAAGTCGGTGACCATGTATTTTTGAAAATAGCACCACTAAAGGGAATCATGAGGTTCGGAAAGAATGGTAAGTTAAGCCCTAGTTTTATTGGCCCATTTGAGATACTTGAGAAGGTTGGGCCAATTGCCCATTGACTAGCTTTACCACCCGTATTGTTTAAAATACATTACGTATTTTATGTTTCTATGTTAAGGAAATGCATCTCAGATCCTTCCCATATTATCAGTTACACAAAATTAGAATTCAGTGATGCTCTAGCATATGAGGAAACTCTCGTGCATATTTTAGATAGAAAAGAACAAGAATTGCGCAGTAAAAAGATACCACTAGTAAAAGTCTTGTGGAGGAATCACGCGATGGAGGAAGCTTCTTGGGATCTTGAAGAAGAAATCAGATAAAAACACCCACACCTATTTAGTGGGATACAGTAGAGATATGTAAGTTTAAATAATGACAGTTTTAATTTGGTTTGTACGGTGTAATTGTTATTTAGAATATAGGATAGGTAGTGGTTTTAGTTTTGGAAGAATTTTCTTTTATGGGTATAATTGTAATCTCTCAGAACTGCTTATGTAACCACGGTATTCCTCCCCCACAAGTGAGGGTAAGTAATAAAATAAGTAGGCCGTTTTCTTTAAGGGATGGTGAATCGCTTAAATAGTAAATTTTGAGGACGAAATTTTTATAAGGAGGGGAGAATGTAGAGACCCGAAGAAGAATGGTATTTAAATAATAAAAGAAGGAAAAAAAGGACATTGTAAAGGGGGGTCACAGCAAGTCCTTGTCGACAAACACTTATTGGGATCGTCGACTGGGACACGTGTCTCGTCGACGAGGAGTTACCAAAAGGGCTATTTAAGGGTCTGAAATTTGTCGATGAAGGTCATAAGTTTGTCGACGAACTCCCTTCTTGACCTCGTCGATGAAGTGATGTATCTCGTCGACGAAGGTAGGTGCATAAGTATGCCAAAATTGTATTTTTAGTGCAAAAATCTTCATGCTACCCTCTCTCTCTCTCTCTCTCTCTCTCTCTCTCTCTCTCTCTCTCTCTCTCTCTCTCTCTCTTTTTCTAATTTCATCCTCTCCAACTTCTCTCTAGTTTTATGGCCAAGTTATTAGCAGGATCGATGATTGGAAGCTACCACGTTACTCCTGGGAAGATTCTCTTCAAATCTTCTGGAGTAATCTGTTGGTTAGGCCAACTTGGGAACCATCTCAAAACCAGGGTGAGTGGATTATTTGAACATTTTTAGTATTACCCAGTACATTTGAAGTCAGATTCTGCATTATATGTGAAAATATTGGGATTTTGTGAAGTAAAATTTAGATATTATGTTTTCAAGAATAGGGTGTTTTGGGACCCTGCGAACAACGGTTGAGGACCCCAGTGGGTGATATTTCAGGAACCTAGGTAAAATGATATATGGATTATAATTTAGGATTTGTGCATGTGTGGATCTAGGGAGTATGTGTATAATAATTACTAGGTTAATGCAGTTGTTTGATTTGGGAAATATACGCATGTTATCTCAGGATGTTGAAATTGTGAATGCCACGCACATGGTGTCACACCCTGAACTTGAAAATAAGACCCAAGGGTGAAAATATAATCTAACCTGTCATTGTATCGATTAAAACATATAAAGATACAGTACAAAGGATGAGGGTCTGACCCCGTGGGGATCCCAGGCACCCTAAACATATCCAACACAACATAATATATGCAACAGAAAAGGTCATTCTATATATATACAGTACTATACTAGAGTCTATACAAGAGCAGAACACGGCTCTATCAGAAATGTACAAACAGGTGCCCAAATACATCTCAAAATGGCAACCCACCAAAAATATAGTCCTAACACTTACCCAAGCACTAACCGCAATACGCCAGCCACTACGCTCCCTACACCAGGACGCTAGTTTCGGTTACTCGAAGGACCTGTAAAAATATACGTACAGCAGGGGTGAGACACCTTTCAGTAAGGAAGAACACATGTTATATTGGTGTGTGGCATTTGAGTGTTGTCACGATGCAACATATATGCAGTTAAATGCAATCCAGTACTAGTTTACACAGTGCATACGCGCACATATACACATTATCAGCAATCTCGGTGTCGTCACACTCTTCGGCCCGAAGCTGGCCCGCGACATACAGCATTGGCTCGTAGCCAACCTGCGAACATGGCGCCACTGGCACATGGCTAGTTCCCGACTCCCATGGCATCGTACCAGTGCTAACTGATGGATTCACACCCTTCGGCCTGATTGCGGTATAGGCTCACGCTCTCGGATATAGAGTCAGACACTCTCAGTACCTAGAACAATTTGGAACCCCATTCCTACTAGCATTTCAATAGTCACACACACATGCATGCTCATATAACCAAACAAACCACACCCATTTGGTAATCTAAATCATGGTTTTCTAAACAAATACAGTTTAAACAAGTCAAGACACGACCATCCCAATAATCCGGTATAAATCAATATATACCATTAATTTTCAACAAAACCAAGGATGCAACCCGTCGCCCCTTTCCCAAAACTGTAATAATGAAAAACCCTTAGTTTTTTCCGTTGGATCCTCCCAAATGAGTAGCCAAAACATACACAGGACCATGAACCGCAGTTCCACCAAGTCCGATTTCAATTATAACTAATATAAATATAGTTCCCCTTACCTTTTTCCCAAATAGCAAATCCTAAACTCCAAGGCCCCTGAATTGCGAACCGAGTTCCAAAACCTACAAATCACAATACAGAATATACTCACAAGACTGTTTCCTACAAAACTACCAGATCAGAATTGAAAATCGAGCCTTACCTCGATTTTACGTTGAAACCCAAAAATCTCCGAAACGAGATTCCAATCTGTAGAACTTATAGAGAATCCTTCCACGATCATCGTGGTAACTTCAGATTCATGATTCTAGTAACGAACAACGAAGAAATATAGAGAGATAGAGAGTAGGGAGAGTTCTAGAGAGAGAGAGAGAGAGAGAGAGATATTTGAAGTTTTCTTAGTTGAGAAGTAATGAAATTTCTATTTATAGCCTCTTTTGACCCGGCCAAACTCGTTGACGAAATGGTGTCCTCGTCGATGAGGCTCTATAGTCCTCTCGTTGATGAGATAGAGGATTCGTCGATGAACCTTAATATCATCGGTTCCTGAAACTCCTCGGTTTCTCCTCGTAGACGAGTGCCTGAATTTTGTTGACGAGAAGGATAAAGACTTCATCGATGAAATCTGACTTCATCTCTGGTTTCGTCGACGAGGCCTGCTCTTTTACCAAAATGTCCCTCTCTTTAAATATTTAAAAACCATTATCAAGAGTCAGGTTCTTACAACCTCCCCTCCTTATAAAAATTTCGTTCTCGAAATTTATACTCTCTCATACATGAACTCATTCTTACAATCAAACACATATATACCAATCTAGAGAAAAACTGGCGACCACTACAGCGTAGTCCCATCATACACATACACATACATACCCTCACTTATGGCGGAAGAATACCGTGGTTACATATACAACTGTCTCAAGAGTTCACAATACACACACTCTCGATGACTAACCACCTATCCCAACCCATAGTAGGATCAGGTACAAGTGCTCAACCCGTGGTTGCATATATGCATATGCATGCACGCCCTCTGAGAACCCTAAGCAATACAATATAAAACAGTGCTTCCATGCTTCTGAACGAACTGCATATTTAATATAGTGCTTAACTCTTTTTTTTTTGGGTAACGTCCAGGTGTCCCCGACTGGCATCTACCAGGTTACCCTAGGATGCATCACAGCCGAGACTAATCCCCACGCCCCACAGAACCCACCCCAAGACCCTACAGGGAGGTAAATCGGGATTTGCTCAAGGCAGTAGGAATCGATCTCGAGCAGCTCACCTGGGTCACAGGCTCAGCCGGGTCGCCCTTGCCACCTGAGCCAGCGTCTTTATATGGTTGTTAGGAAAGATATATCAAAATTTTAATTTGGAACACTACGTGTGGATTAAGGGGTACATGCAGGCTAAGATATTATAAGCACACGCACTTACATCCACCATTAAACACTAACTTGTGGCTTAAAAGTCAATAAAATTAAAAGGGAAAAAATAATTTATGGTTAAAAGTTACAAAAATCCTCTAAACATTTTTATGATGACACTCACTCTATCAAATTTTAACTGCCAAGGTAAAAAAAAAAAGAAAAGTACCCATTCATTGCATATTTACATGTTGTAAATCACTCAGTCAATTTTTAGTCAGTTAAAAAAAAGTATATTGGATATTTAAAGTCACTAAGTTAATTCATAATTATATCTAATTATTAATTTTTTTCTATATATTTTTTTAGATTACATATTAACAATTAATTAAAAAAGGGCAAAAAAAACTTAGACAAGTAGAAAATAGAATCTCCTAGTAAAATGCTATTACGCCTAGGAGAATAAGTAAGTCAAACTTACTCACAAGTTACTTGAACTCGAATCACTGTACATAACTTCACTTAACTTGATTTACTCGAACTTAGCTGATCGAATAGTTTGTGAAGTTCTTAACAAAAATTTTCACTTAATACATACCTATTGTTTTTGGTTCCATAGCAATATTAATGGGTTGCTTCTAATTATTAAAAATTTCCACGTTGTTACTTAAGGGATGCTTTGAGGAGAAGAGAATCGTTCCTCCACATAGAAAATGGAATACCCTAGTAAAATGCAATCACACCTAGGGATAGAAGTAAGTCAAACTTGACTCACTCTATTTATTTGGACTCAACTCGATTCTACTCAAGTTTAAACTAATTGAGTTGTTTATCAAGTCATGTTTGAGCTTTGCAATATTACCCGCAAGCCTAATCAAGATTTTTTAATTTTATTATTTTTATACTATATAAATATAATATATATTTCGTATATGTATATATTGTCATATATGTTTTTTAAATCTTTTGATAGTTTATTATCAAATTGAGTTTAATCGAGCCAGGTTCGAGTTTTAGGAACTTAGAGATGAGTCAAACTCGAGCGTGATAATTTTGTGACCGATCAAGTTTGAGTTTATTTTCAAACTTGACATTTTCAAGTTAAGTTGAGTTCAAGTATCATATTGTATTGACTTGGTTCGAGTCAAATATACTCTTAAATTTATGTGTTGACTAATTGACAGAAACTATAAAATGGGCACCTTACAAATTTTTCAAATGTTGTTCAAATAATGAAATATTTTTCAAAATGGAAGTTTCAGTCATCTTCTACGTGGCACCTAGAAAGAAAATGTTATAGAATGTCAGAAGTTATCCCTCATTTACACTTCATATTATAAAAAAAAAAAAAAAAAAAAACCTCCACCTCCTCGCAAAATTACATAAATAAAAACAAAAAAACAAAAATCAATGGAAGAGAAAACTTTGAACTTCCATCACCACCCATAAAAATTTGCAACACAAAATTTAAGTCGTGTGTGATAATGACATTTCTTCACTAATTTATGGAGTTTTTTTTACCTCATTTTAATGAATCTAGGTTTTCCTTCTTGCCAAAGGGTGCGCGCGAAGGGGGGGGGGTTATTTTGTGTGTGTGTGGAGGATCGACTCACCTCAAGTAGTATTTCTCTACTTTTAAGTACATAGTTTTATTACATAAACTTTCTTTCAGAAGTCATGTTATTACTCACCTTAAGTTGTAACATAGTTTTATTGCTCAAGCTTTCTTCCAAAATTCATGTTATTGTTTATTTGAATGACAATGGACACATTATAAGAGTACAAAAAATAAAAATAATTCAGAAAAAGATCTAGTCGGCTAGCTCAAATGGTAAGGGTGAACTTATGGCTTTGGAGACCCCAAAATCACGGGTTGATTACCTTTTGAAGCATTACACCGATGAATTACCAGTGGTGCATTAATGGGTGGGCAGCAACACTTCACTCCCATGGGTTTGGTACTATATTGGAGGGTCCACCCCGAAGTATATAGTCCAAGAGGGGGAGTGAGTGGACTTTTTTTTTGCTTATTTGAGCTTTCTCTACAAAAAATAAAAAGTATAGGGAGAGAAAGCTTAACACTGGGATTTAACATGGTTTGGTACCAAGCCTATGTCGACGCCTTTGCACCAAGCCAAAGATTCCGAAATCCACTAGAATCTCTTTCATTGGCAGAGAAAGCCTTACAACTCGGGAATAAATCCCTACCACGCTCACAAAGTACCACAAGGATCACCAAGATACCTTGCACGTTTGGTTCACCAATAACCTTCACCAAATGGTACACAAAGAACCTTACAAAGAGATGGATAATACAAGACAATGCTCCTCAAATGATCTAATATCAATTACAAATCAATCTTACACAACTCTCTTAACGAATGATTCAAACAAGATAAATGAACAAGAGAGATTGAGCACTTGTGGATGAACAACTACAATGCAAAGTGTTAGGTTTGTGTTGAAAAGATGTTTATGATTACACTTGTATAAAAGTAATAAAAACCATGTAAAATCAAGTATAAGAACTTGTATTTATAGCCAATAACTCATTCTAATTGTTAACTATCCGTTGGGAGTGAATCTCATTCCAGTGGCTCGAGTTCTAGTCGTTGCAGTGTTGGGCTCGAGGCCACTAGTTGACTAGTCCCACTCATTAGTCGACTACTCCCACCCACTAGTCGACTAGTGCCCTGTATTAGTCGACTAGTAACTTGGGATGCGAGACTAGATCAGCTGCTGGATTTTCTAGTCGACGAGTCCCCGATTTTTCCATGTCAATTAGCCTCTTAATGACTTAAAACATTCTTTGACAAAAGTATATTAAAGATATAAATTCTAATAAAGATTAATACTTGTACAAAAGAGTTTTCCTTTGAGTATAAGATATCTTTATAAATAAGACATATTTGAAAGACCATTTTGATATCTTATATACTTGTATGTCCTTTATAAAATTATGTATGACTTTCTTGATGCTTTGGGACATAAAACATGTTTTGACACTGAAAACTATGGTGTAGCCCCAACATGGGGGTGAATTGGGTTTTAAAATTTTTTTTTTAAATCTTTTTAGAAATTATTAACTTGTTATTGATTCTTTAAACTTTCAGTAAAAACTTATTTCTTTATTTAATCCATAACCACATAAACATTCAATCATTCAAGTAATCAATGAACCAAACAATTTGAAAGCAAATAACCAAACCAAGATTAAAGTATACAATACTTTAGTAATGTAAGAATTTAAGATGGTTGTTCTTTTATATAAGCCCTGTGGATTTGAATTTGATTCAAACCCTGTGGTTAATGCAATCCATTTGATAATGAATTAACTTACTCAAAATGATTTTCAACAAAACATTCACACTCTTCCCAAGATTCAGAATTCAAATAAACTCTTAATTAATTTAACTTTAACCAATTAACGTACTCCCTCATGGTTTCCGCAAAGTATGGTTTAACCAACGTACCCCCTTTCAATTTTCGCAACCCAAATCAAAAATTAAATTTTAAGATTACTTAATTTCCAAATTTACATAGTATATATGATTAAGAAATTAAATCATCCACACAATTTATATATGCTAAAAATAAAGAGCAAGGGAAAGAGAGAGTGAGACCACGACTTTTACGAGGTTCGACTTATACCCAACCTACATCCTCGCCTTTGGCAAACATCCAAAGGATTCACTAAAACCAGTTCAATTGCTGCGTAGAACAACACCGTTTACACAACACTCCTTCGATTAGGCTAGAGTCTGCCTCTCCAATCGATATACCCTCGTTCAGTCACTCCTTCAATTAGGCTAGAGCCCACCACTTTAAGTGTTATCCCCTCACTTAGCCAACAATCCAAGCACCTTTAATCTTCTAAGAATGCTGCAAGAATACAAAAAAATAGCTGCGTACAAGAACCCTCTCTAAACAGAGTAGATTAGTACAAATTCAACACTAGGTACTTCAACAATTTAAATACCAATAAGAAATATGAAATTGGAATAGCTTTCTCAATAGGGGATGAATTGGGATCTTAAAAATTTTAATCCTCCTTTTTAATACCTTTTATGTTATAACAATAATCAATGCTCAACCACAATTACAAAATTGAATCAGAAAAATTGCAGCCAAAGCAAAATAATCAATCACTTAATAAAAGCCATGTAGCAATGTGAAAAGCTTGCTGAATTTGTATAAGCCATGTTGTATAAATTTCACAAACAACTTTCTTCCCAATGTTCAGTTTTTAAATAAACTTTCAATTTAATAAGTCAAAGATGATCAACCAACATAGTCCCTTTCAGTTTCCGGAATCAATGTTGATAAACCCAAAACAAATTAACTTCTAGTCTATTTAATAACTAAACACTTAGAATTCAGAGTTTGATATAGCATCTACGCAGTTTACAAATTTTTCTAAAAGAGTAATGAGTAGGGAAGAAAGAATAACATATGGTTTTTTACGAGGTTCAGCTTCAACACAGACTACGTCCTCGCCCTTGGCAAAACCACCAAAGGATTCACAATCACCGTTCCTTTACCATGCGGAACAATACCAGTTACAACACTCCTTGGGTAAGGCTAGAGCTCGCTTTCTCCAAACAATATCCCCCTTGTTTGGTCCAACGATTCAGCACTTGAACCGTCAATCAATATATTACAAAGATTAAAAAAAAAAGCGTACAAGAACTTACTCCTCAAAGACCTGATTAGTACAAATTGAAAAACTATGTACTTCAGTAAATTTAGAATATGAAATTCAATATTGAAGCTTTAAATATTTATCACCGTAGGTCTCTTTCAATAGATGAAAGAATCAACAATTGACGCACAATCACAGTGAGAAACTTAGTAAGACTTCAAAGATTTTCGTGAATGATGAGAGCAATAGAAAACTTTTAGAATTTCAATAAGCTTTAAGAGAGTATAATAGCTGAATTGATTTCTTGGTGTCTAAATTAATGAAACTTGAGGGTATTTATAGATATAGAAAGGCTTCTTGCTTGTTCCCCAAGTTTACTTGGTGTAGGGTCCAAGTTGTAAATTAGTTTGGGTTTCAAATAATTTAAATTTTAAAAATAGGCCCATTGAGAATTTTGAAAATTGCCGCGAGCCATATGACTGTGTAGTGACTGGCAGCCATTTGTCCATGTATATCATACATATTTTTCCAAACAGCAAGGTGGTAGTCGGATGTCCTCAGGTTGGAAGTCATTTGTCTCCAGAACAACTCAGTTTTAAAACACTCAAAAGGTTGGTAGTTGACTGGCTAGACACATATAGGCGTCTCACTTGACACTGGCAGTCGTCTGTCAAAACCTTGACAGTCATCAGTCAGGCTTCTGACTTGTGTTCAAAATCCTTTGACAGTGTGCCAGTCGTCTATCACTAGACAAACAGTAGTCTATCTAGCAGACATTCCTTCTTTTAAAAACATTTTTAACTCTTTCATTTATGCTTAGATATTCTTGGAATATAAACTTGTTTAATTTTGAAAAACATGTTCCAAAACTTTAAAACTTTTGGTTTCTAAGTGTGTCTTTGCCTAATGAGCTTCAAAATGAAAATTCATATTTGAATCAACTGTGAAGTACTTACAAAGCTTGTTCTATAAACACATTTGACACTTCTTTGCTTTGAGTCCTTTTGATGCTGCTCTTTAATCTTTCAGACTTCTATGAGCTTTCGTTATGGATCTCTGGTATTCATGTGTGACTTTCCTTGTTCCTTGATCCTTGTAAGCGTTCATGTTAGGGTATGTGAAATTTGAGCAAATTATCTTTGCCTGAAATAATATCACTTGGAAACATATTAGATAACTTTACTTTGTTATCATCAAAATCAAGAGTTTGTAAGCCTAACTAGGCTAACAATCTCTCCTTTCTTGATGATGACAAAGAAAGAGCAAAGATAACCAAATAATGCTCCCCCAGTCAATAAGCATAGTCTAAAAATAATTTTTTTTAAGACATAAGTTCAGAAAGTCGGTTCAAAGTTTCAGTTCAGTTTTAGCACAACTTATAATATATAGAACTCATAGTACATCAAATTGAAAATATATACATAGATTCAAAGTTTCAGAACTAGAAACAAATACATACATAGACTCCTAGACTTTGCTCACACATATTCTCCCCCTTTTGACATCAACAAAAAGGCATAATACATCTAGTAACTGAGCATGTGTAGCATAGAACATAACAAAAAGTTCAAACATGAAAAGTCTATAGTCAAGTATCAAAAGTCGTGTCACTATCTTCAGCAATTCCTTTTCCTTTGGATTGCTATGATCCTTCTTAGCTTCTTATTCTTCATTTTCAGCTTCTTCTTCTTCTTCAGCTTCAGCAGTGTCTTCATCTGATTTTGCATGAGAGTTTTCATCATCATTCTCATGACCCTCTTTATCTAAATCAGTGTCATTTTGTGTGATAGGTTTCTCGATTTTATCAAGACGCCTGTCTAGTAAAGTATATTTATCATCAATATTGGTGATCTTGTCTTGAAGAGAAGCAAAATTATCCCTCATCTCAGAACTGAAGCTAGAGTAGTGCTGATAAAAAGGGAGAAACCAAGTAGGCATATCATCTTCTTCAGGGGTTGGATTACGTTCTTACGGTGCTGGTCGTGCTGGCCTATTCCCTCTAAACATCCATCCCTCGGTTTATTTCTTGTAACCCATTCTCTTTAGTGTAGTGGAGAAGAATAAGTTGTAATGGGTTCGATTTATTAGTTTGGAAGATGGAGTGATGACTTGAAAATGAGCAAATACTAAGGGAAGAATGCCACCATACGGAAGCCTAATTCTAGGCGATTCAAGCTTCATTACCATCCATTTGAGTACAAAGCTGGCTAAATCCAATTTCTTTCCTTTTAAGATGCACTACATAAAGAAACAATCAAAGAAAGACACATGATCAAAGGATCCTGACATTAAAATTATATTATTAGCAATGATCTTGTGAAAGATTTTTGCTTGGAGATTGAGATGTTTGTATGGTGGAGGATGTCCAAAATAGATAGGTTGATCGTTCATCACAAGAGACAAAAATTCTTGTGGTGAAAAACCCTGCTCCATAGTCCACTATTTTTCTATTGGATTTCCCTCAAAATCCCCATGCTTGATACGAAGTATTTCTGTAATGAGTGTGGAGTAAGTGTTATCATTTGGCCAAATACTTCGGTGGCAAATCCAACATATTTCTTTACCAAGTTTGAGTAGAAAAGCTTAATCTGATCAGGTTAATATCCCTTAACTTGGTGAAGAACAAACTTATCCCATCTAATATTTTTGAACAATTCAAGAATCTCAGGGAAATTTTCTTAAAAAAAAAGTAACATCACAAAACATTGGATCAATTATAGAGATGTGATTTTGATACAACTCTTTTGTGTGAGATGAAACCAGTCATTTCTCTATGTCGTTGTTGCTTGCAGCCTTTGAAGAAGAAGAAGATGCTTTATCCTTTTTCCCGACTAATTTGGTACGTGGCATTTTTGATGAAGCTGTAATTCGAGAAACCCTGGATGTGAAGGATGTAGGGTTTTGATAGAATGACGTTGGGAGGAGGTTTAGAGAGGAGAAATGAAGAGGAGCTTGTTTAGTGAAGGGTAGAAGAATGGACAGGCGTCTGGGGTTTTAAAAGGAGTGTTTTTCATGTTAAATGAACATGACCCGCTGCGAGATAGTCGTTTGTCACCAAGTTGCCAGTCGGCTGTAAACTGTCTTTCCACATAGATAGTAGTTTGTCAGTCGCCTACCAGACATCTGGTAGTCGTCTATCCTGAACAACTATTCTCTTCTCTCTTTGTTAACTTCTCTTACATGTAACATTCCTAATTCCCTTCGGATAAATACAAATTGATCTTCAACTAGTGGTTTTATAAATATATCATCCAATTGATCGTGAGCGTTAACGAATTCAAGTACTATTTCTTTCTTATCTACATTATCTCTTAAGAAAAGATGACGTATATCAATATGTTTGGTTCTTGAATGTGATACCGGATTCTTTGAAATATTTATAGCACTTGTATTGTCACACTTTATAGGGATTGTTTGGTATTGTATTTTGAAGTCCTTTAATTTTTGTTTCATATAAAAGGTTTGAGCACAACAGCTCCTGGCTGCTATGTATTCCGCTTCAGTTGTAGATAATGTCACATAATTTTGTTTCTTTGGAAACCAAGAAACTAGTGAGTGTCCTAGAAAGTGACAAGTTCCACTAGTGCTCTTTCTATCTATTTTGCATCCTGTATAATTTTCAATTGAATAACTTATCATTTTGAAATTAGTTCCTTTTGGATACCATAAACCTAAATCAAGTGTGCCAAGTAAATATCTAAGGATTCGTTTAACTGCTATTTGGTGTGATTCCTTAGGAGCCAATTGAAACCTAGCACACATACAAACACTAAACATGATATCCGGTTTACTTGTTGTTAAATGAAGTAAGCTTCCTATCATTCCTCTGTAATACTTGGTATATAATTGCTTTCCTTTTTCATCCTTGTCAAGACTAGTTGAGGTGCTCATGGGAGTTCCTATGGGGTTTCTTTCCTCCATATCAAACATTTTTAACATGTCTTTGATATATTTAGTTTGATTTATGAATGTTCCATTTTTAGTTTGTTTAATTTGTAACCCTAGGAAGTAATTTAATTCTCCCATCATACTCATTTCAAATTCTCTTTGCTTGTGGCAAATTCGTTACACAAATCTTCATGAGTTGCTCCAAAAATAATATCATCAACATAAATTTGTACAATGAGCATATCATTATTTTTTATTTTTATAAATAAAGTAGTATTTATTTTTCCTTTTGAAAATTTGTTTTGTAGTAGGAACTTGCTTAGTCTATCGTACCAAGCTCTAGGAGCTTGCTTCAATCCATATAAGGCTTTAATTAGCTAGAATACATGATTTGAGGTTGTTTAACATAAACTTCTTCATTCATATAACCATTTAGGAATGCACTTTTTATATCCATTTGGTATAATTTAAAGTCTTTATTGGCTACATAGGCAAGAAGCATCCTTATAGCTTCCATTCTTGCTACGGGAGCAAAGGTCTCTTCGTAGTCGATGTCTTCTTCTTGATTACTACTAACCTAACTTTATTTCTTACAACTACCCCATTTTCATCCTTTTTATTTTTAAACACCCATTTAGTTCCTAGGATTGATTTATCTTTGGGTTTAGGTATAAGTTCCCACACTTGACTTCTTTTAAATTGATTTGGTTCCTCCTACATAGCTATGATCCAAGAATCATCTTTTAAGACTTCTTCTATATTCTTGGGTTCATCTTGAGACAAAAACACATAATGGTTACAAATATTTTTTAATGAGGCTCTAGTGGTTATACCTTTTGACGGTTCACCAAGAATTTGGTCTTTTGGGTGACTTTTAACATATCTCCATTCTTCAGGTAGTTCTAGATTTTCTATGATGTTTTCATTTGAAGTTTCATTATTATTTTCTTCTTTTATTTCAAGATCTCCTACTTTTTGTGAGATATCTTCTTTTTCATCTTTCTTAACTTTATTATCATAATTGTTTGATTCATCAAACGTTATGTGTATTGATTCAATTATAGTAAGAGTCCTTTTATTATAAACCCTATAAGCTTTACTATTTGTAGAGTAACCTAAGAAGATACCCTCGTCATATATTTATAATAATCCAATTTTTATAAGCTTTACTATTTGCATATGATTTTATTTGAGGCTTAATATATGCCCTAGAATGACCTTAGGACTCATACATTTCATGAACACCATTAGCGGATATTTATGGACTTAGAAATATTTTTAAAACCCTGGGAAATAATTTTATAAAAGAGTCAAGAAAAAGAGCAAAGCACATTTTTTGAACTAAAAAGAAAAATCCAGGTATCGGTAACTTTAAAAGATCGAAGTCAACGTTCAGTTGCCTGAAGTTGCAACTTCAGAAGACCGAAGTTAAACTTAGTCGTCTGAAGAATTTCTTCAGAAGATCGAAGATTAAGTTTAGTCGCCTAAAGAATTTATGATGAAACACAGAACTTGGTAGAAGTACCTCAGAAGACTAAACTCAGACTTCAGTCGTTTGAACCTGACACTTCCGAAAACTAAACCCCAACTTCAGTCGTCTGACTCTGTGTCCAGTTTTTTTTTTTTGAAGCTCTAAGGAACTTCAGTCATCTGGGCCTTTAACCTCAGTCGTCTGAACCTGCGGGAAAATTTAAAATTTTAATTTTTAATGAAAGAACACATGAGCTAATCTTTGATCCAACGGTTGAGATTTATTTAAGGGCAAGATACCTATATATTGAACATTTAAACCCTAGTGCCTAAGACTTTTGAAAGAAGAAAAGAAGAGAACATCTTTTTGAAAGAGAATTGAGAAACTTGAACATATTGCTATACGATTGCCCGCACTCCAATATATTCTCATCAAGCTTGGGCAAATCAACTCAGAAAAACGAAGGGATTTCACTTACACATCTTGATAACTACCTTTGGTGATTGAGGTTTGGTAAACAAGGGATTATTTCATGTTTTTCAATATATAGAAATCTTTAAGTTTGTTCATATCTCATACTCATATATCTATTACTCCTATTGAAGCAGGAAAATCTTTGTGTTGTTTCATAATGAAACCTAAGGTGTAGTCCCAAGAGGGGGGGGGGGGTGAATTAGGTTTTTAAAAATTCCTTAGATCCTTTTTGTTCCTTTTTACAATCTTTTAAGGCTTTCTTGTATTCTTGTTAACCGGGAAATCCGCACAAACTTCGATTTCCTCTAACTAATCCACAATCACAACAACCACAATCAATTAATCAACTATTCAAGCAAAACAACCATACACCAAGAAATCAATTTGGAATATTTAGCGACCCTGTATATGAATGTGAAGTTCCTGTAGTTGGCTTTTGAATTTGAATATTAAAATGACATCCAAACACCTTTTTAATATCAAAATTTAAATAAACCTTCAGCTAATAGGTTTTGGGATGTTAACCAATAAACGTTTTTCCTTTCGATTTTCACAAAAGATCTATTAACCAACGTACTCCATTTCGGTTTCTGCAAGTCCAAAAACAAATTAGACTTTGGATTTACTTAATTTCAAATATGCGTTACTTTATGATTAAAAATATTAAAACATCCATGCAGGTTATATCATTGCTGAAATGTAAAAGAGAGTAAGGGAAAGTGAGCGATACCACCACTTTTATGAGGTTCGACTCACCCCAGCCTACGTTCTCGCCTTAGGTCAACCACGTAAGAAATTCACTATACCTTGTTCCATTCGAATGGAACAAGGTATAGTGAATTTCTTACGTGGTCGAATGGAACAAAAACCTTACAACAATTACCCTTTTTCTTTTTAGGAAGAGAAACCTCTCCAAGCAACAACTTGTGTTTGGTCCAACGATGCAACAAACCTTTGAACCGTCAAATATCAAGATGAAAGAAATAGATCTGTGTACAAAAACACTCTCACAATTCAGAGTAGGTTGTACAAATTAAATTATAAATCGTACTTCAAAAACCAAAGCTAAATAGAAAATGTGAAACTTTAAAGGTTTAGAAGTCATTAATAGTTCTTAAAAAAAATTTGAAAGCAACTTAGAACCAATCTTTTGTTTGTCAATCCACCAATATCATATAGTTTTTCTCCAGAAAAATGATGTTGGCACACAAAAAAATTTAGTAGAATTTCAGTGCAGGGATTGTACATAACTTCAGAATATTGCTCGTTTGATATTTTTGCTACTTTTGCTTGTGTATTTTTTCATTGCTCAAAGGAGGTATTTATAGACTTTTTTCAAAGAAAAGTTTCCTTATTTAACATGAAGTATTTGGGTAACGTTTCAAAAAGTATTAAATTATAGAATTAATTTTAAAAATTTTCCATTTAGGTAAAATTTTCAAAAAATATTAAATTCTATAATTAATTTTGAAAATCTTCCATTTAGGTAACTTTTCAAAAAAAAAAATTATAAAATTAATTTTGAAAATTTTCACACAAGTTTGAAATTCAAAGATTTTTTTTTATGACAATCTTTCAACAAGTCAAAAATTCTCAATTTTGCCAATCTTCAAAACTCTAGTTTACTTAAAAAACTTAATTGGAACATTTTAAAAACATTTTTAAGAGTTTTTCAAATAATGATCTCTAGGTCTTTGATTCTTGAGGAGCTTCACATATCTAAATAGCATTGACTTTGAAGTACTTACAACAATCCTTCTGATCATGGTCTCCTTAATCACTAAGTCCTTCAGCCTCTCAAAGTTCACTTTTGATTTTAAGATTTGCTTGACTTTTAACCTCTTCATTTATCGTTCATTGCTTCAATATTTTGATTAGCTTCCACTAGATTGACATTGATCTTCAGCTTATCAACCGTGAGTGTCCTTTTACCTAGATCTTAAATCAAATCACCCAACACCACATGTTAAGGCATCTTTCATTTTGTTATCATCAAAACAAAATTGAAAAGCTCAGTTAGGCCAACACATAAAAATTTATTTGCGAAAGGTTTTTCTAAACATTGAATCTTTGGTGATCTTCAAGTTCTTATTTTTTATTCAAAGACTCAATATTTTAGTTATTTCAAAATCTACTCAATTGAATAGTCTAAAGGTTATCTATAAACACCTAAGAAAAATATTGTTGTAACAAAGTGTATTTCAAATCTTTGTAATCTTCAAAAATTTTTATGTATTCAAAGATTTAACCTAAGTTCTCCAAAGCATTGACTTATATAAATATTTTTGGGAGATTTGATAAAAGGGAAATTTAGTGAATCAAATTCTTGCATATAACGATTATATCGTTACTTACATATTGAGCTTCAAGTTTCATCATATGATTATGTGTTAGGAATTTTAATTGTACTCACTAGCTTTGTTAGAAATAACATTGAGTATTTCGCAGATTGGAAATTATATTGTAATCACGGTTCGGGTTGTGAACTGGGTTTGAGGAGAAAGTTGTATCTCTTGTAAGCATCGGAATAAGAGGAAATTATACCTCTTGTAAGCAGCGGATGTAAGGGAAGCTCCGTCCCAATTTAAGGAGTAGGGATTTTAGTAGAATCCTTGATTGGGTTGCTCAATGCGAGGACGTAGGCCAGGTTGGATGAATCTCGTAAAATTGTGTTTGCCTTCTCTCTTCCTTTATCTTTTTAATTTCCGCATACACTTCATTACTTATATTGCATGTATGTATGTTGAATAACCTCACATGAACTTGATAAGTAATTTGTTAAACATAGAAAGAGGGACTAAGAGGTAAATAGGTTTGAAAGTTTTTAAAATACCCAATTTACCTCTCTCCCCCCCCCCCTCTTGGGATTACACCTAAATCAACACTCTCAAATGCTATCTTAGAGTTAATCATTACCATTGACATTAAATATTGGATAGGTGGGGTCTTATTTCCATTCGTCGTTAGTTCAACTTTAGAGTTTTGTTTGGTGTATTTTGTTTTGATTTTGGTTGTATTTATGTTTTTATCTTATTTGTTAGTTATGTTTAATTTTGTTGTTATAATTTGGTTGATTGCTGGTGTTAGTCTTTCTGTACTCCCCCTTTTATTTTATCTTGTAACCATGGTATTCTTCTGCCAAAAGTGAGGGTATTTAATAAATAAATGGAGGTGCCTCCCTCTTTTAAAAAAAAAAAAAAATTTGTGGGGGAGGGGGGGGGGGGAACAACTTGGGAGTTTCCTAGTGGCTTCTTGGGGGCTTCCCATGCTCAAGTTAGAATTAGTATATATTGTATATAATTGTGACCGTAGTTTTTAGAATGAGCCATTTACATTGTCCTAATCGGGTATGAATCAAGTCAATCGATTTAAAACGGTGGGAGCCATGTGTCCACCCAGAGTGGTGACATATGGCATTTTTTTTATTATTTAAAATTTACTATAGCATGGTGACATCAACATGACGTCACCCCAACCACATGGTGTCATCTGGTTTCCCCCTTTTCCCTTATATTTTTTTTTGAATTTCTACAATAGGGTGATCTCTGCTAACGTCACCCTACCACATGACAGAATTCTAGTGGTCTAGATCATTTAACAAGGATTGCTCACATAGCCAAGATCCAGTTGTCCAACAAAAACAAAATTAGACGGTTAAGACACAGCCACGTCACCCCTGAAACACTTGGCCTAGAACGTGACATGTGTCACCATACGATGGTGACACGTGTCCCACTACCCTAAATATAAAAACTACTTTTTTTTTTTCACTGTACTTCTCTCTCTCCTCCTCTCTGATTTCTCTTTCCTCTCCCTCTCTTCTCCTGCTCTCTCTCTCTCTCTCTCTCTCTCTCTCTCTCTCTCTCTCTCTCTCTCTCTCTCTCTCTCTCTCTCCTCTCTCTCTCTCTCTCTCTCTCTCTCTCTCTCTCTCTCTCGGAGAGCATCCATGTAGGAAGCTATGACACCACCAACCGTTAAAAAAAGATTTGAAGAAGGGTTTTGTTAGTTGGATACCATGATTTATTTATTTAAAATTGATTTAGATGTAACATTGGTTGACAATGAGTCACGCAATTATTTAAATTTTGCGATTTAAATTAAATTTAAATTTTACATTTTTATAAAAAGTTAAAATTTAATTATTTTTAAAACTTATTTGTGAAGTCATATCCTGTACGTAAATTTATATTAATATTTTTATCACTAAAATGACACAATTCCTATCCAACCACATCTGTATTTTTATTGATCTAATTATTAACGTAACTTCTGAGAATTGGTGGGATGGAAATTTTTTTGGACTGTCCATTTTAAATTTTTCCTAAGAAATAAATTGGTCTCCTTCCATGAACCCATCCAATTCTGAGTAGGCAATAAATATAGCGGGCCGGCCCTAGACCTAGAGTCAACCTCAACTCTCCTGCCGGCCTTTCTCCAAAGGTTGTGGTTGGCCGGTGAAGACAATTAGATTAGGACCACTTACATTGACCTAGCTTCTTTTTCTTTTTCTTTTTCTTTTTAATTTTTTTCCCGATATAAGTGAGACTCAAAAAAATAAAATGAAAAAATAATCTCATTAGTAGCAAATTTTCCGAATTTAAATAGTTGAATAATTCCAACTATACGAAGTTTATCTCTATTTTTAACAAATAATTATTTTCTTTATAAAAAAAATATAAATAAAATTTCTCCTCCCATTGAAACTCCGCTAACTATTAAAATCAATTTGGTAAATTCTTTTAAAAATTTTTACAAGGGTTAAAAAATTAATTAATAGTTATGAAATTTACCCTTTTAGCAATTTTTAATTACACCCATTTCATTTAATTCATAAATCTAAAAATAAATGATAAAAAATGCGTACATTAATAGTTCTAAATTCTTTTGAACATTAAATATGCATTTCAAATTATTTATATAAAAGGAAGAATTTTAAATTATTACATTACAATAATCAAATCATTTGTTTAACTTCATAAATCTAAGGCACAACCACACACACACACACACACACACACACACACACACACACACACACACACACGTACATAAGGGCAGCCTCGTACACAAAACTCCCACATATGTAGAGTTTTATATATAGATATATATACTTTTTTAAAAAAATAAAATAAAATAAAATAATAAAAAATAAAAAAATATAGATCTATATAAAGAGAGCGAGTAAGAGAGAGAAAAAAAATATTTTAAATATCTTAAAAATCTATCTTATCATGTAATTAAGAATATGCAAATTTTTAGAGTATTAACATCATATGCATGGTAATCATCTAATTGAAATTTAAGCATTACTTCCACTGATAGGTTCTTATAGGTCCTCAAAATTAAGATCCAACACATCAAGAGGTCTATTCTTGAACCACTGCTTCTTGCACAAGAGTGACATTATTGAACTTAGTGAAATTATTGTCATGACTTCCTTTCTTCAACAATCCGCTCATGTAGGTGACTGATTTTTTCTCTACAAACATTTAAATTTTGCATCCCATAACTAGCTTTAAACCCTCTTTGTTGGACTATATTTTGGATGTATATAGAGGGAGAAGACCAAAAAAAAATGACATGAGGAGATGAAAAGTCTTGGAGACGATTCATTTCAAGAAGAAAAAATGGCAAGAAATAAAAAGGTTGGGAAAATAATTATTTGTAGAAGAAGAAAGGGTAATTGAGGATGAATGTTTTGTAATTAAAATTGAAAACATATTAAATGTTAAGGACAAAATAATTATTACAAATTTTTTTCATAATGGATTACCAAAAAAAAAGTGCTGTAATTTTAAGAGTAGTATAATTTAAGTTATTAGTTCTTTACTATTTAAATTTAGATTAATTTGTAAAGTTAAATAATCAATTCTTGGATTTGAAATTAGGATTAATCATTCCTGCAAATAATTTCACCTTGCTACAATGGTATATGGAGCACTTTGCATCTTCAGTTACACAATTTCTTTTTGATTCTTCTTCTAACATATTCGTCTTGTTTTCTTATAGTTCCTCTATTATTTTTCTAAATAGAGCTAAGATTGGGTTATGATCATAGGTTATTGGTTAAGTGTGCAACTTATTAGTTGATATAGGCTATCAAAATTTGAGATCATAGGGTCGAGCTCCTCCTAGTAACACCGATAAACTCGATTTTAGAACAACATAATTGAGTTTCTAATTAATCGTGCTTTAGCCTGCACATCTTACTAGTAGGACCAATTTTTAAATTTCCCTTCCACTTTCATTTTTATTTAGTATTTAAGCTTGTGTCAATTCATTATGCTAGTAGCAAAGTCATATTTTTCCAAGAATAGCATGTCAAATGATTTTTTATTTTTTTATTTTTTTATTTTTTTTGGAGAGGGGTTGAAAATGGACAGAAGAAGCTAACCCTTCTCCATTTAAAATCAAAATCAGAACCCAAGCAACCCCAAAACCTAGGAAAAAACAAATAGGGGTTGATCAACTTTTTATTGAGCATTTGTACATTTCATGGTTCCATAGGTAACAATTTAGCGGTAAAGTTTGGGACTTTTATGTTGAATATCTCGAAGTTGAATCTTGTGAGAGATAAGAAGGGAGATAGGATGAGAGACGACTATTCACTATAGATCTCCAATGACGAGAGAGAGAGAGAGAGAGAGAGAGAGAGAGAGAGGACCACAGATCATCCAAGAAAGCAGTTACCAAGTTATTAAAAGTTTTTTTAATATATATCTTCTTGCACGTGATAATTTTTACTTTGTTAATTGAAGGAGAAATTATTAGGTAGATTGGGTCTACCTAATAACTTCTCCAATTGGACACTACCTAGAATAAGGTATTTCGTTTACTATTCCATACTTCTCATTGTTTATTATTAAAGTTTAAATTTGAAACTTTCAAAGAAAAGTCCTAACATCTAAACATTCGGGATATCTCCCAAAAGACTTTGTACCTGATTTAATTACATGAACAATTGCTAACTTTAACTTTATAATTGGCAAAAAAAAAAAAATATTATAACAAGCACATCAAATCCGTTCATTGACAACATATTGATTATTCCTAACCTTCAACGTTCCGTGACTCATCATAAATATTTTCCACCAACCAAACATTAATTAGCAAGAAAATTCAAAATTTTTGAAAAAATGATGCAACTTTCATAGGTTGGAAAAGAAAAGGAAAAAGAAAAAGAAGCAAGCTAGGTCAATGTAAGTAGAGGAAATATCACAGCATATGGGTTGGTCCTAATCTAACATTCTTCACGGACCAATCACAACCTTAGGAGAAAGGCCGGTAGGAAAGTCTAGGTCTAGGGCATGTGGGATAGAGACGGCCCGCTATAGTCATTGCCTACTCGGAATTGGATGGGTTCATGGAAGGAGACCGATTTATTTCTGAGGAAAAATTCCCACCAATTCTCAGAAGTTACGTTAATGATTAGATCAATAAAAATAAAGATGTGGTTGGAGAGGATTTGTACTATTTTAGTGATAAAAATATTAATATAAATTTACGTACAGGATATGACTTCACAAATAAGTTTTAAAAATAATTAAATTTTAATTTTTTTTAAAAAAAATTGTAAAATTTAAATTTAACTTAAATTGTAAAATTTAAATAATTGCGTGACTCATTATCAACCAATGTTACATCTAGATCAATTTTAAATAAATAAATCATGACACCCAATTAACAAAACCCCCTTTAGTAAAGATGTTCCTCCACTAGCGCAAACTCTTGGTCTCTATATTTGAATCAAGTTTCAAATTCTCTTTTGCAAATTTCTTAAATATGTAGATATTCTTTCTTCAAATCTTTTACTTGGGTCGGTGGTGTCATGAGAGAGAGAGAGAGAGAGAGAGAGAGAGAGAGAGAGAGAGAGAGAGAGAGATTGAGTTTTCAATTTTAAACACATACTGTTCCAAATAATAAATTCTTTAGTTGCATCAAACATAAATTTTTATTAAGCATTTTAAATACCAAAGTCAGAATTTTTCTTTAATATATACTCTTTTTTTCATTTTAATGAAATAAAATAAATAAATAAATTTATACTTCGGCTCACTATAGTCCCTTAATTAATCGAATCTCAGAACAGCTAAAGGTATGGCCAGGTCACATATTATCATATGCAAGGAAATTGGAAATTCTGAATTCTATCATTCAAGGGGTGGAATGTTTTTGACTTGCCATTTTTCCTATCCCCTTTAATGTGCTTAGACAGATTATTAAGTTGTGTAGGGTATTCTTATGGGGTGGAAAGAAGAAATCCCTGGTGGCTTGACACAACATCTGCCTGCCAAAAGATTAGGGAGGGCTCGGCATTATTGATCTGGGCTCTTGGAACAAAGTCTTACTGTTTAGAACTCTTTGGAATATACATTCCAAGAAGGACTCCCTATGGACTAAATGGATCCATCACAATTACTTAAAGAGCAACAATATTTGGGGGATTACAGCAAAGAAGGAGGATTCCCAGCTCTTCAAGAAAATTCTGGAGATTAGAGATCAGCTCCTTGTCAAATCTAGGAGTGTTGGATGTGCCATTGAGCTGATGGAAGGGTGGGATTTATGCTCACACAGATGCTACGAATTTTGGAGAGAAAAAAATGCCTAGAGTTCCATGGAGAAAGGAAGTTTGGTTCAACGGATCCCAACCAAAACATGCTTTTTGTTTATGGTTGACTCTGAAAGGAATACTACATACTTGTGATAAGCTGGTAGGAGTGGAGACAGACCAGAGATGCACCTACTGCAATACAGAAACAGAATCCATTGACCACCTCTTCTTTAAATGCAATTTTACAGGTGAGGTTTGGAGGATCGTTAAGGAATGGCTAGGCTTAAAAGGGAGTATGACCACCATCAAGGCTGCAGTCAAATGGATGCACAAGAAGGCAAAGGGCAGAAACATCCAAGCTACTGGACGGAAAATTGCATTGGCTAAAACAGTTTATTATATTTGGAACTTTAGAAACAAATTCAGATTTGAGGGACATTCAATCTCTCTTTTGGAGCTAGTCAAAGTAATTCAAAGACACACCTTCACGGCAGTTTTTAACAAATATGATATGTTTCTAGTCAATATGTAATTCAATTGTTAAAAGTTGTCTTGTTTCGGTTATGTAAGGAAGAAATAGTATGATTTCTTCTAGGGATTCCTAGACTTGAAGGTATTGAGATTGGCGGTTTCTCTTTGGATCCTGGGTATGCCCGAGTTTTTGGACGTATTTTCGATTTGGTGTAATACCTTGTTTGATTGGCCTGGGTATGCCCATAGTATTTGTACATACGTACTTTGATCAATATACACTTTTACCATTTGATAAAAAAAAAAAAAAAAAAAAAATCTTTCTAATCTACCTCCGCTCTTCCCGAAAAAGAATGCATTTAATGCATTTCGTTATATGTATAATTAACCATTTTTAAATGAGGAAGTAAGGATTTGTCTTTGATATATATTTTGTTTTAGATTTAAAAAAAAAAAAAACTAATAACTTTTTTATAAAAAAAAAAAACAAGTGCAAGGAAAGATTCAAATATGCGCGAGTGGAGCCATCATGATTTATACTTATGCTTGATATCCATTTTAGCAACCTCACTAGATACTATTTTGTCCATCCTACGTTCTTCTTGTTGAAATATGACCCACATGAAATGAAAGAGTAATGAACATTTTTGGATTAATGGATTAAGATGACTTTTGGCTTTTAAAATTTTATGAGAATTAATGAGGAAGTGAAAGGGTTTTCGCCACCTTAGCAAACGGCGTCATAAAGGTCAAGGAATATTTCGCCAATCAGAGAATATTTCGTTACTGAGTCAACCAATGCATGCTTTATTGTTTGAATTTAGTATGAGCCACTTAAATATGATAGTGAGTTAGTAATGGTGTGAGTTATTATTTATTTGCTTTGAACATAGACCAATTTTTTGCTTAGATATCTATCAATCAATGTTATATTATAATTAGCATGTTATCACCAAAGTGATCTTACTGAGAAGAGTTATAAATATTGAATTGAAATATGATTTTGCAAAAATTATTATGGAATGATAATTTTATTATTACGGTTGACTCAAAGGAGCACCATGTAAGAACCCGAATCGTGATATATGGATTAGATATTCGAAAGAAGGGTAAAGTAGTAATTTGGGCAAGCTTCGTCGACAAAGCCAGAGTTCGTCAACGAAGTCCCTTCTGTTCTCGGTGACGAAATTCAGTGTCTTGTCGACGAGGAGATCCCGAAGGATTTTGGAAAAAACTGGAACTTCGGGCTCGTCGACAAGGCCACCGCCACGTCAACGAAGTTTATGGCAGACTCGTTGACGAGGACATCATCTCGTCAACAAGGGCAGCTGAGTCAAAGGGTTATAAATATCCAATTAAGTTGCTTCCAAGTTAAGTTAACTAAATATCCTCTCTCTCTCTTTCTAGAACTTGAAGCTCCCTCTCTCTCTCTCTCTCTAGATTTCTTCACCATTTGTCGCTTGATTCGTAAATCCGACATTATTGAGAGGATCAAGGAAGGATTCTCTAAGTTTCTAGCGGATCAAAATCTCGTTTCGAGCAGTTTCGGGTTTCAAGCCAAAATCGAGGTAAGGCTTGATTTTCTTTTCTAATTCGAAATATGTGTAGTAGTATGAGTTGTAAGCGTATATTGTATTATGGTTCATAGGTTTTGGAGTCTCGGTTCGTAGTTTTGGGGACCGTATAGTTCGTAGTTGGAATTCGGGTTAAGGTAAGGGTATTCGATTTATATCAGTTACTTTTTGAAATCGGGATCGGTAAACCTGTAGGTTACGATCGTATGTATGTTTTGGTAACTTATTTGGGGAAATCTATTAGGTAAAAATACGGTATTTTTGGGTTACAGTTTTTGGAAAAATTGGAGATTTCGAGGATCATCTCTACTTTGTTTGGAAAATCATTAGGTATGTTTAAATTATATTATTGAGATGACCGTAATCCATATTTGTATAAAATTGTATTCTTGAACTAGAAAAAGATATGATTTGCCGTAAACCAAATAATTGTGGAATGTATGGTTGTATGTAATTGTTCTAGGTATTTATAAAATAGTTATGTGACGGCTAATTACCATACGCTGATGAGTATAGGAACGCGAGTTCCAAAATGATTCCAAGTTTTGTGAAATCAGCGAGTGGTGGCTAATTACCGTACGCTGAAACAGCTATATGGCAGATAATTATCGTACATTGCGCCATGTACCGATTCATTACCATGGGCGAGAGTGTCCGGCTCTATATCTGAGGGTGTGAAATATCACCAATGTGTTCCGACTGATCATCGATGGGTGTGAGCTACATCGTACTTGCGACGTACTGCTATGAGGCTTCAATTATCATAGGGTTTTGATTGCCTGAGTATGACAACACTGACCATATGTTTGCTATCGTATGTACTGGAATGGATTTGTGAAAATACTGGAACTGTATGAAAATGTTGTGAACTGTATCGTATTGTATGGTGTTATGATTTATGTAAAATAACGTTGGTATGTCACACACTGATATAACCTGTTTTCTTCCTTACTGAGAGGTGTCTCATCCCGAATGTATATACAAATGTGTTGACCTTATTGGTCACGCCCGGTTTTGATTATGATAAATACTCATTGTATTTAATGAGTGTTTGAGGTTTTGTACAGAAACTAAGGGTGATAAGATCAAGATGTGCACAAAGCAAGAAAAGCTTGAAGACCAAATCATATTCATTGTAATATATTTATTTTGGTCTGTAATAGTAAGTAGGTATTTGGTTTGAAATAAGCTCACACACATCACATGTATGATTTACTACGTAAGCTCAAACCAAACCATGAATGAGAAAATGACCATAGAAAGACCTTAGGGTTTTCTCTTCGGTCGACCGACACCAAACTTTTTCGGTGTCTTCAAATAGGACACTCACACTTTCACATAATATGTGTTAGGCACTTGAATAGGGCTTGCTTGCCTCAATACGAGATCGAAATGCACACACGATGCACTTTCAGTCGACCAGCCAAGCCAGTTCATTCTGGCCTGGTCGACCAAGACATGCTGGGTCAAAATTTGACCATTTGGTCGACCAGAAAAGGTAGTTCAAAAGGCCCTGGTCGACCGAAACTCCTTTAGGTCAAAGATTGACCACTCGATCGACCGAAACCTGTAGTTCAAAAGGCCCTGGTCGACCGAAACCCTCCTACATCAACAATTGACCATCTGGTCGACCGAGAACTTTTGTACTACAACTACCTGGTTGACTGGAGGGTTCTTGGGAGAATTTCCAGCGGTCTAGTCGACCGAACCAGGCAGTTCAAAATGCCCTGGTCGATCGAAACTCGAAAAATTGGCAAATCGCCCTTTTCAGTCGACCGAGCCTTTCAGTTCAAAAGTCCCCTGGTCGACCGAGCCATTTGAGTCCTGGTCGACCGAACCATTTCTGGTCAATCAGACCTCTCGGGTTGCCCTGATTTTTACAGTAGTTAATATTTTTTTAAACAGGGTTAAAATGCTTTAAACATCATTAAACTTTTCTAATAATACCCAATAGGTCCCCAACGGTCATATTTTCTCCCTTGCCTATATATATGAGTTCATTTGAGAAAATCCCGAGCAATTAGCCACTTTGATTAGGGAAAATTCTTTGAAAAATCAAAACCCTATAATACTCATTTCCAAGCTCCACACACTCAATCTTACCTTCCCATATTGCCTACATCATTTGTAAGTTGATTTTGAGTGTTTGTATTGATTGGTTTGCTCTCCTATCTTTGGATTGTTTGACTTATTTTTTGAGAGCTAAACCTTAAGTACTCTTAGGGGACTTTGTCAATAAGTCTCTCCTAAGAAGACTTATATAAAACTTCTGAGTATTGCATATTCATTGCAATATCTTAAGAAGTTTGTATTTGTATTTTGGTTGCAAAAACATTTTCAAATATCTACTGTGTTTTATCTTGAAAATATTTGATGAGATATTTGCTTATATGATAAAATCTTTGTTGCAATATTCGTTAACTCATATATCCTTTGCTGAATACAAAGATTGAATATCCTTTTGCAAACCAAACATATACACTTCAAGAGCATCATACGAATGAGAAAACCCGCTCTTTGAAATATACACATGTATTGCTTAGCTTGTATCTTTGTGTGAACATCTTACCTGAATATCTTGTGATACAAAGATCATACTGTTTGTCACTCTCACGTACGCATTACACTGATAGAAAATACCTTTGAGAGTTGAACCATCTAGACCACATTGAGCTTATATATTGAATCATACTGTGGTGTACGTTATTGTGCGCATTTGGGTACATATTTGCTTTACACGTAAGCTTATTCATTGTGCCATTTGATTGTATTTCAAATACTGTTGTATTTCCAGGCACGGGCCTGAAAAAAGAGACTAGCCCTGGAATAGTCCCGGATTGGCTTAGACCCGATTAGGAAAGCTAGATGCGTCGTCCTGTTAAGGCGTGTAGGTTAAGGTCAGCCCCGTTAATTGACCTGGTTAAGGTTAAGGTCAGCCCTGTGTTAATTTGACCTGCTTGTAAATGGTGCCGCTCCACCCTTAAATGAGCTATTAGTGGAATCCTCCTGCTTGCGAGCTAGAGGTGGGGACGTAGGCACAGTTGGCCGAACCCCGATAACTTATCGTGTGTTCATTTACATTTCCCCACTTTATATTTACTACACATGTATGTTATGGGTGAATGATGCGTATGACTCAAAATTCCATATTATATTTATCTACACATTTGGAAATTGAATAGACCGACCCTAGGCTATGCATATACTGTTGTAGGATAGATTAACCTAAAAGAAAAAGCTTAAAATTCCAATTCATCCCCCCTCTTGGGAATACACCAATTCTAACAAAATGTTTTCAAGTCCTTCGGGTAGCTGAAACTAGCATCTTAGCTAGTTAAGGATTGGTTGATTGGTTGTGGATTGATTGGTTGTGGAAAATTGATTGGTTGATTGATTGCCATTTTTAAATACCCAATTCACCCCTCCCCCTCTTGGGATCACACCTTAACTCACAAATATCCCAAGCATAGCCCAATTAACATCTATTTGACACTTCATTAATTTATTTTCTTGAAGTGTAGATGACATGTTCCTCATTTGACTGGACCTCATCACTCTTACAACCAAGCAGAATAAATTTTATGGCTTGCATATGATAGGCTTTTGAGTGAAGTCATAATCTAAAGTCAACAATTCCCCCCGATCAACTAGAGCAAAAATGAAGACAAATCAACCTGACAGAGGAGAAGTTGAAGACATCCTTATGGAAAAAGAGTTCAAATCCTCAAGGAAGAAGCGGTGAGACCTGGGTTTCTATGCAAGATATGCAGTCGTTTGTGGATCGAATTGAAGTGTACCTAGCATCAAAGTCTACGAGGACGTCGACAACATAAGTGGGGGAGCGTCACGAGCCGAGATTGTTTAGGGCATTATGCATGATTGTGACCACTTGTATCATGCGTTTGGGATGGGTTTCCATCATGTAAATACAAGTGTAGATTTATTTTTCAAAAGTAGTTTCTTCCTGTGCTAAAGAAGGCAATATGACTCGTCAACCACTTTGATGTTTCTTAGTGTCAGAGTGAGAATAGCATAGAAAGCTCTTTAGGGGAGGGTGAGTGTTCATCAACTTGTAAAAATCACTAGATATTGTCAACGTGTTTAGCCTACATACCTCCCTCACTAGATACACAATGTTAACGGAGTTTTTGTTAATAAATTGCATTGCTTCAATGTTTACTGCTTACTTGCCACTACTTTCATAAGTTGCTTACTACTTCCGTTGATATATGATTGCATGAGAATAAAAGTGTTTCGTGGATGAATTGTGGTAAACGATAGGCTGGCTAGTTAAACAAGAGGGGTTTAGCTAGCGCCGCACAGTCCTTTCACAAATGTGTGAAATAGTCGGCCCGTGACACTACAACTGTAACATCCTCAAAATTCTTACCATTTATATATATAGACACACATCCATACCTAAGCAGCGGAAATACAAATCATCCAACCATTCACATATACGCTATACAATACCATAATCCAGTATATACAGACCATAGTCATACAAAAATACCCCCCTCCAGCATCATCTACTCAAAAACAAATATACACAACTCTGTCAAAACTCACCTTATAACTAGGGTAATCAAACGACTCTCTATCCGTGAGTATGATCTGCTCGCCTAACTAGTTCACCTGAAAATTGATAAAGTAATGGGGTGAGTCGACGCTCAGTGAGTGGAAGTATGCTATTACTAGTGTGTGGCGACCGAGTCATAAAATTATAATAATAACATCTAAAATTGCATGATTTTGGCAAATTTATAGAACACATGTATAAAAGCTTAAAACATTTATATCATCTGAACTTTCTATTATTCGTACTGCTATAACATACTATATGCAATGAAAACAATAAATCTGTACACGTATATATATATATATATATATATATATATATATATATATATATATATGTAACTGTGTTCTTTCCCCAAGACTCTGTATGTCATGATTCGACCCCTCATGATAAGGTTGTGCGGCCCATAGGCGGGACTTAACCTGATCGGTCCTCCAGGTAAGTCATCATACTCTACACTACCTCAGCTCAGCCAAACTGCATTCTCTCTTAAGCACGGAACTAGCTGCTACCTCGTCTAACCGGCCCCTTCTACCCAGTGTACTGGGGAGCTACATCCTCTCCGAGCACGGTTAGACGGTACCCACACACTATCTGAGATATGTGGTTGCACTCTATCTGTATATAACAACGGTACCGTGCTCTGTAAAATGTATATGTCTGTAATATCTCCACAGGGATCTGATACTATATAAGTACATCTATATATATATATATATATATATATATATATATATATATACCTTTGCTGTTTTCATTATGTTTCCAAAATAACCATAACGCTATAATTCTGTAAATCTGAATAACTGTAGCATCTCGATGCTATAACTATATAATCTATCTTTATAATTGTGTGTTATGGTATTCAGGAAAACATAACATTCGGTGAAAACTATGATATACAAAATTGAATAAAATCTATAAAAATCTACATGAGATAAATATCTACTCAGGCTATACGACATTAAAATATTCATTCTATAGAAACTACATATTAATTGGTATATATGTATCTATGAAAATTCTGTTAATATTCTTAAAACTCTAGCATAGCATATTTCCCTTACCTTAACTTTGAAAAACCCCTATAAAATTTTGGCTCTATACCTGCAGGGTTCCTATCTCAATATCCTGAAAACACAATCCCCCAAAACAAAATATTAGTATTTTCTTACCTACAACATTTCTTATAAGGGAAAGACAAATACTGAATAAAATGTCTTACCCTGAGATTGGGACGAAATCCAACCCAACTTTTCCAACGATCAGCTCCGGCAGACTTGTAAAGAACTTTGCCAAGAGCGTCATGGTAGCCTCATATCTTCAATCCGACGAGAAATAGGCCCGGAAACGAAGAGAGAAGCGAGAGAGGGTCATAGAGAGATAGAGAGATGAGAGAGAAAACCGTTAAAATGGATAAAAATATGAGTTTTAGCTATTTATAGGGCTGGATTCGTCGACGAGAGACGTCACCTCGTCGACGAGTCCTTCAATAAATTCGTTGACGAATCTTACCCTTCATCGACGAAATTCAGAGTAGCCCAAATCCGTCTCTCGGTATTTTCTCATCGACGAAATGGGACGTCGTCGATGAAATCCTTAAGATCTTCATCGACGAATCCCTGTATTCGTCGACGAAATCTAAAAATTCCTAAAAAAAAATTATTATCTCCAAAAATACAATGTCGAGTTTGTCGATGAAGCCTACTGCCTCCTTCTGTTTTGGTTTCCATTTTCCTTCCTCTTATTATTATTTTTCGGGTCAGCACATTCTCCCCTCCTTATTAAATTTCGTCCTCAAAATTTACTTTCTATATCTCCATCTATACACACCATCATTTCGTAAAGGAAAAGAGTCTACTTATTTTATTACCTGCCCTCACTTATGGCGGAGGAATACCGTGGTTACATACTATGTTCTGGAAGATTACACATATAAAACTAGAAACTATCTACTAACTAAAATGAGTACATGTACCTGCAAGAAGACTTATCTAACTATTATACTTTACCTGAGTACCTTTATACCTCTTGGAACAACTGCGAGTATCTCTGTCTAATATGCTCCTCAAGCTCCTAAGAAGCTTCCTCCATAGCATGATTCTTCCACAAAACTTTAACTAACTGTATCTCTTTAGTACGTAAGGTCTGTATTTTTCTATCCAAAATCTCTACCTATACTTCTTCATATGCCAATGAATCCTTAAACTCTATTTCTGCATAGCTAATGATGTGGGATGGGTCTGGAACGTATTTCCTTAACATGGTAACATGAAACACGTCATGAATATGAGCCAAAGCTGGCAGCAAAGCTAGCTTATAGGCAACTGACCCTATTCTCTCAAGTATTTCAAAAGGGCCACTATACCTAGGGCTCAACTTGCCCTTTTTTCCAAACCTCATAACTCCTTTCAGAGGAGCTATCCTCAAAAATACTCCATCTCCCACATCAAACTCTAACTTCTGACGGCGAGTGTCTGCATAGCTTTTCTGCCGACTCTGTGCTGTACTGATTCTTTCTCTAATTAATCGAACTTTGTCAGATGCTTGTTGTATTATCTCGGGACTCAAAACTCCCCTTTCACCTACTTCATCCCAGAATAAAGGAGAACTACATCTCTTGCTATATAATGCCTCATAAAGTGTCATGCCGATGCTAGCTTGATAGCTATTATTGTAAGCAAACTCAACTAACGGCATAAACTGAATCCAACTGCCTCCAAAATCAAGCACACAAGCATGAAACATATCTTCTAGTATCTGAATGGTCCTCTCAGTCTGACCATCAGTCTGGGGATGAAAAGTCGTGCTAAAAGCTAGCTGCGTACCCATAGCCTCCTGAAAACTTTTACAGAATCGTGAAGTAAACCGAGGATCTCAGTCTGAGACTATGGATACTTGTATTCCATGAACAAAAACTATCTTCTGAACATATATTTCTGCCAATTTGTCTATGGAATAACCGATTTTTATAGGGATGAAATGTGCAGTTTTCATCAAAACGTCAACAACCACCCAAATTGCATTTAATCCCTATCGTACTGGTGGTAACCCCGTAACAAAATCCATCGAAACGTGGTCACACTTCCACTCTGGGATAAACAATAGCTACAACTGCCCTGCTGGCCTCTGGTGCTCAACTTTAACCTGCTGACACGCAAGCATTACTGAACAAACTCAGCTATCTCCCTCTTCATTCCACTCCACCAGAAATACTCTCACAGATCTTTGTACATTTTAGTATTGCCGGGATGGACCGTGTATATGGATTTGTGAGCCTCCTTTAGTATAGTCCTCATGATCTCGATATCTGCAGGAACACATAACCTGTACAGAATCACAAAGCTCCATCATCTGATATGCTGAACTCCTCACCCTGACCATCATGTACTCTAGCCATCATCGCAGCCAACTCTGTGTCATCACCCTGAGCTACCTTAATTCTCTCGTAAAGTGTAGGCTGAACCACTAGGCTGGTAATAACTGTCTTTTGACTCTTCTCCACCAATTCTATATTGAGCCTCTCCAAATCCACCAGAATTGAGTACTGAACCTCCGTAGCTATCAGTACGGATCCTCCTGATTTCCTGCTCAGAGCATCTGCCACTACGTTCGCTTTTCCTGGGTGGTAACTAATCATGCAATCATAGTCTTTAATAAGTTCTAGCCACCTTCTTTGCCTCATATTCAATTCTTTCTGAGTAAAGAAATATTTCAAACTCTTATGATCCGTGAAAATCTCGCACTTTCCACCATATAAATAATGCCTCCCAAATCTTGAGAGCATACACCACTGCAGTAAGCTCTAAATCATGGACAGGATAATTCTTCTCATATTCTTTAAGTTACCTAGACACATATGCAATAACCATGTCGTGCTGCATCAACACGCATCCAATACCCTTCAAAGAGGCATCACTGTATATCACAAAGTCGTCCTCCCCTAATGGAATAGCCAATACTGGAGCTAAAACTAACCCTTGCTTTAACTCTTGAAAGCTTTGCTTACAGTCATCAGTCCATTCAAATTTTTCATTTTTCCTCATAAGTCATGTTAATGGACCTGATAGCCTAGAAAAACCATCCACAAAGCGTCAGTAATAACCTCCTAACCCCAGAAAACTCTTGACTTCCTAAATATTTCTCGGCTTCTCCCAATTCACCACTGCCTTTATTTTGTTTGGATCAACTAATACACCTGCTTCTGAGATCACGTGGCCAAGAAATATGACCTGCCTTAACTAGAACTCACATTTCTTGAATTTTGTATATAATTTCCTTTCCCTTAATTCCTGCAACACCAATCTCAAATGATACTCGTGGTTCTCAAAACTCTTCGAGTAGACCAGTATATCATCAATAAATACAACCACAAACTGGTCCAAAATTTAGTGGAACACCCAATTCATCAAATCCATAAAAATCACTGTTGCATTAGTCAACCCAAATGGCATCACTAAAAACTCGTAATGCCCATGTCTGGTAGGGAAAGAGGTCTTCGAAATATCTTCGGCTTTAACTTTCACCTAGTGGTAACCTGACCGCAGATCAATCTTAGAGTAAACCTGGGTCCCCTGTAGCTGATCAAATAAATCATTGATCCTAGGGAGAGGATATTTATTCTTGACTTTCAATTTATTTATCTTCCTATAATCGATGTACAACCTCATAGTTCCATCTTTCTTTTTCACGAACAGAACTGGCGCAACCCAAGGCAACACACTGGGCCTAATAAAACCCTTATCCAGTAATTCCTGTAGCTAATCTTTCAGTTCTTTCAACTCAACTAGTGCCATTCGGTACGGTGCTTTAGATATTGGTGCAGATCTCGGTAGCAAATCTATAATAAACTCAATCTCATGATCTGGTGACAAACTAGGCAATTTTTCTAGGAATACATTTGGGAATTCCCACACTACTGGTATGTCAGCTTGTCCCAATTCTTCTTTTTGGCAATTCTTTTATGTATGCGACATACCCTTGGCAACCACCCTATAACAATCTCCTCACCTAAATAGCCGACACTAGTTGTGGTGAGGCACGTACTCATGAACTCGCGAATCTAAATTCTGACTCGCCCGGGGGTCTAAAAATCACCTCCTTCAAATGACAATCAATACTTGCGTGATAAGTTGCTAACCAATCCATGCCCAATATCACATCAAACCCCTGCATATCTAGGACCATAAGATTGGCTAGCAACACTCTCTCCTAAATACTTACTGGAAAATTCTGAAGTACCCTCCTACATCTAACCATAGATCCCATTAGTGTACCCACAAATAGTTCTACATCTAGTAGCTGAGTCTCTACCCCAATAATTCTGACATACTCTGCCGATAGAAAGGAATGAGTGGCACCTGTATCAAACAAAACAACAGTTGTATATGGTAAAGTAGTAAGGGTACCTGTGACCACGTGTCACGACCCAAAAAAAAAAAAATCTTAGTGGCTAGGCTTTCTGGAGAAAACAAAGAGTAGAAGGAAACTAAAAAATAAATAAATAAAAATAAAAAATAAATTATTATTAATAATTAATTAATTATTATTAAGAAAATTAAATAAATTAAGAAATTTAACGATTTTGGGTATATATATATATAAAAGTATATAATAAAGTAAAGTAAAGTAAAGTAGGATAAAAGAAAGAATAAAAAAAAGAAAGAAAACTTAATGATTAAGTTTCCTAGAGCAGAAGAGGAAAGAAGGAAAGAAGAAAAAAAAAAAAAAAACTTCATCTTCTCTCGCGCTGTATTTAAATAAAATATATATATATATATATATATATATATATATATATATATATATTCTCTCACACTCTTCACTCCTCTTCTTTCTACGATTTTGCAGCTGATTCTCGTCTAATTGAAAATCCAGAAATACTACCAAAATTCATTCTCCGCCACCAGCATATCTACTAAAGTGGATTTGTCGTAGAAGTAACGTGAGAATATCTCCTGAGGTAAGCCAAATTCTCATTCTTGTCTCAATTTTTCCTAAATTTTAAACCAAATGGGCGATCGGACACCACCACAAGAATCTAGGGATGATTCTCTACAAATCTAGCAGAGCGAATTTCTCATGGGGTCGTTGTGGAAATAGCCCAAAATTATGATAAATGGATTATTTAGAAATTAATTATTATTTAATTATTATAAATTAGGAAATGTTAAAATAATATTCTATTGAGGTTGATTTGATTGAATCAGGGTTCGGGTGAGCGTCGCAGGTATAATTTTGGGAACCCTGCAAGCGTGGTTCAGGAAATCATGTAAGGGGGAATAAAATTATATGAGTATTTTATTAAAGTGAACTAGTTATTTACGAGCATATGAAATTTATTACTTATCTATATGATTTTCGGAATAGCCTAATTATTGGAAAAATGATGATTTTGGTTTAAGGTTATATTTGGGGATAATTGCTTATGATATTAAAACCGTGTGGTATGAGAACAATTACTTTCTAATAAATTGAATATGAATTTCTGTGGTATTTGGGCTTACATGAGGGGTTGTTTGGAATGATGATGACATGAGGAATGAATTGTTATGTTTGACTCCTGTGTGGAAATGTATTGATCTGTTGGGATACTATGTGGAAATGTATTGACCTATTGGATTACTGTGTGGAAATGTATTAATGTGTTGGATTCCTGTGTGGAAATGCATTGATGCATCTGTGTGAACTAACTGGTGTAGTTATTCTTATGCATCTCAATATAATGTTGGCATAAGGAGGTTGTTATATTGCCTAGATGTAAATCATGATATGATGTTGGCAAGTTGAGGATCTTGTCATATTGTCATTTATATGGGATACGACATTGGCAGGTTGAGGAGCTTGTTCTACTGATGTATGACAGGTAGGCCATGGGGATTGGATACTGGTGAATAATGGCGCTTGTGTGGGCCATGTTATATACCCTGTGTGGGTAGTGATGCCTGTGTGGGCCACGTTATATCCTATGTGAATAATGGCGTCTGTGTGGGTCATGTTATGTATCCTGTGTGGGTAGAGGTGCCTGTGTGGGCCACATTATATCCTGTGTGGATAATAGCACTTGTGTGGGCTATGTTATATACCATTTGTGGGTAGTGGTGCCTTTATGGGCCACATTATATCCTGTGTGGATAATGGCACCTATGTGGGCCATGTTATGTACCCTGTGTGGGTAGTGGTGCCTGTGTGGACCACGTGTAGATAAAAAGTACGTAGGTGCCTGTGTGGGCCACGTACTAACATGTACGCAGTTGCTTTTTGTGGGTCACGTACTAAGGACATTGGAAGATGAAGTATGAGATGCATGATTCCTGTGTGGATGTGTTGTGCGCATATGAATTTGATTATAGCATAAAAATAATGGTATAGCATATTGTGAATGCATGTGTGTGCATGCGGTGAGGTAAACATACCACCAGGAGCTTGCTGAGAAAGGCGAGTGCTCTATTAGATAGTTTCTTGGTATCAGTGCAAAGGGATGCTACTTGTATGGGCAGGTAGAAATTCCGATCCTCAGAAACCTTTGCCTTTGAAATAATAAAGATGTGTGTACTGGCAGCGAGGTAATACTTCACCTGAGGGCTTACTAAGTAAGGTGAGTGTTCTGGTAGGTAGTTTTTATAGTATTAGAGTAGAGGGAAGCTACTTGTATGGGCGGGTAATCTTCCTTATCCTCGGGGACTTTTGCCTGTATAAAAATTATATACTTGTGCATATTGGATGTGTGTGTGATATTAGATGTCGGGAATGTTATTAGTGGTACATTTTCTCTGATATTATGTGAGAAGCAGTTTATTTTGAAATATAAATATTAGATTATTCCACCCTTATTGAGAAGTGTCTCACCCTAATGGATTAACAATTTTTCAGGTTCTTCTGGAGACCGGGTTTGAAGGCTTAGGTTGGGATTATTTTTTGTGGTTTCTTTTTGGGTATTGTGAGATACTGATATATGTATAGATATATTTGTACGGGAGTATGTTTTAAATACTGGTTGTGGATATAGATATCTAGATGTTGTAGTGTTCGTTTTTGGGCTGTTATATAGAACTCTGGTATTTATTTGAGGTGATTTATTTATGTTCCACTGCGTACATGATAATTATGGTATCAAATGCGGGTGATTGGAACACGTGGCACACGGGCTCCACTTGGCGGGTTTCAAGGAGTCACACCACGTCTCTAGCCATTTCAGTGTCTCCTAGTATCAACGCATAGACCCTCGCCGGTGTAGTGTTTCTCTGCTGACCACCGCGGGGCGCCTGGTATCCTCCCTGAAATGGCCTAGGAGCCGGTACATAACCTAGTTTCATCTGACAAGATCAAGCCATATGATCAGGTCTCCCGCAGCAGTAGGAAACATTCTCCCCAAATCGACATTCACCTGGGTGTTTCCGTCCACATCTCGTACAAATAGCAGAAGACTGACAACCCTGAGATCCACCCTACTCTATCATCTGTCTTTGACCTCTGCCAGATCTACCTCCCCTCCAAGGGCCTCGGCTGGGACCCGCCTAAAAGCTCGAGGGTGCGATCCTCTTCTTCTGACTCTGTGTCTCAATCTCTTTTGGTAAACTTTCCTCTGCTATATTGGCCCTGTTAACCAACTCTGTAAAATCCTGGATCCTCAGTACCGCCACCTGCCTGTAGATATCTCACCTCAAACTCCTCTCAAACATTCTAGCCTTCTTTACTTCATCGTGGACGATATATGGGCAGAAATGTGAAAGTTTCGATAAATCTTGCCATGTACTGCTGGACTGTCATCGACCCCTGGGAGAGGCTCAGGAACTTGTGAATTCGGGCCTCTCTGACCGAAACAGGATAGTATCTATCAAAGAATATATCCCTGAAACGGGCCTAAGTCATCGGCACTGGAGTCGTCCTCTGCTCCTCTAATAGTTTAGTGGTCGTCCACCATCTCTCAGCCTCCTCTGCTAGTCTGTACGTAGCGTACATAGCTCTCTACTCGTCGGTGCAGTGAAGTACTTGTCAGAATCTTCTCTACCTCCTACACCTAGTTCTCCGCAACTGCAGGGTCAGTCGCTCCAGAAAAAGCTGGTGGGTTCATCTTCATGAATTTCTCTATGGTGCGTCCCTGAACTGGAGATGGATCTCCCTGCTCTCTAGAGCTCCGCGCTATCTCAGTCATAACTTGTTGAGCCACACTATGTAGCACAACATCTGAATCCCCGCCTGCTGCGCCAAAAGGACCAACATCATCATCCCCACTGGCGTGAGCGCTATTGCATCTTGGGTCCATCTTGCAAACACATAGAACACCGTTTAAAATTCTATCTTCCTATAGACCCAACTTATTCGATTAAAATTCCCAATCCTCTATTAACAATCCTTTTTGATTCTAGACCCAAAATCCATTCTTGCAACTCAACACATTACTTGTCGACAGTTTACTGCGGTTTTCCTGGAATCGTCACCCCAGGAAAAACACAAAAACAATCACGAAATCTCGTATCCAGATCACAGAAGAAAACCTCAAATCTTTCGCCTATATTCTGGTATTATTTTCCGCTGCACTCTAAAGTCTATAGAACCTAGCAAACCCAGGTTCTTATACCAAAAATGTAACATCCTCAAAATTCTTACCATTTATACATACATACATACATATATATATACATCCACACCTAAGCAGCGGAAACACAAATCATCCAACCATTCACATATACGCTATACAATACCAAAATCCAATATATACAGACCATAGTCATACAAAATACCCCCCTCCAGCATCATCTACTCAAAAACAGACATACACAACTCTATCAAAACTCACCCTATAATTAGGGTAATCAAACGACTCTCTATTCGCGAGCCTGATCTGCTCGCCTAGCTGGCTCATCTGAAAATTGTTAAAGTAATGGGGTGAGTCAACACTCAGTAAGTGGAAGTATGCTATTACTAGTGTGTGGCGACCGAGTCATAAAATTATAATAATAATATCTAAAACTGCATGATTTGGCAAATTTATAGAACACGTGTATAAAAGCTTAAAACATTCGTATCATCTGAGCTTTCTATTATTCATACCACTATAACATACTATATGCAATAAAAACTATAAATCTTTATACGTATGTATATATATATATATATATATATATATATATATATAACTGTGTTCTTTCCTCGGGACTCTATATGTCATGATTTGACCTCTCATAACAGGGTTGTGCGGCCCATAGGCGGGACTTAACCTGGTCGGCCCTCCAGGTAAGTCATCATACTCTACACTACCCCAACCTAGCAAAACTGCATCCTCTCCTAAGCGCAAAGCTGGCTGCTACCTCGTCTAATCGGCCCCCTCTACCCAGTGTACTGGGGAGCTACATCCTCTCCGAGCACGGTTAGACGGTACCAGCACACTATCTGAGATATGTGGTTGCACTCTATTTGTATATAGCAACGAAACCGTGCTCTGTAAACTGTATATGTCTGTAATATCTCCACAGGGATCTGATAGTATATAAGTACATCTACACACACACACACACACACACACACACACACACACACACACACACACACACACACACACACACACACACACATATATATATATATATATATATATATATATATATATATATATACCTTTGCTATTTTCATTATGTGTCCAAAATAACCATAACGCTATAATGTTGTACTGTAAATACTGAAAAATCTGAATAATTGTAGCATCTCGATGCTCTAACTATATAATCTATCTTTATAACTGTGTGTTATGGTATTCAGGAAAACATAACATTCTGTGAAAACTATGATATACAGAACTGAATAAAATCTATATAAATCTACATCAGATAAATATCTACTCAGGCCACACGACATTAAAACATTCCGTCTATAGAAACTGCATATTAATTGGTATATATGTATCTATGAAAATTCTGTTAATATTCTTAAAACTCTAGCATAACATATTTCCCCTACCTTAACTTTGAAAAGCCCCTATAAAATTCTGGCTCTATACCCGTAGGGTTCCTAACTCAATATCTTGAAAACACAATCTCTCAGAACAAAATATCAGTATTTTCTTAGTTACAACATTTCTTATAACTAAGGGAAATGCAAATACTGAATAAAATGTCTTACCCTAAGATTGGAACGAAATTCAACCCAACTCTTCCAACGATCAGCTCCTATAGACTTGCAAAAAACTTTTCCGGGAGCATCGTGGTAGCCTTAGATCTTCAATCCGGTGAGAAATAGGCCCGGAAACGAAGAGAGAAGTGAGAGAGGGTCATAGAGAGAGAGAGAGAGAGAGAGAGAGAGGAGAGAGAGCGGCGTTAAAAATGGATCAAAATCCGAGTTTTAGCTATTTATAGGGTTAGATTCATCGACGAGACACGTCACCTCATCGATGAGTACTTTAATAAATTCGTCGAGGAATCTTACCCTTCGTCGACGAAATTTAGAGTAGCGCAAATCCGTCTCTCGATATTTTCTCGTCGACGAAATGGGACCTCGTCGACGAAATCCTTAAGACTTTCGTCGAAGAATCCCTGTATTCCTCGACAAAGCCTAGAAATTCCTAAAAAAAATTATTATCTCCAAAATTCGCATTCGTTGACGATGCCTACTGCCTCCTTCTGTTTCGGTTTCCATTTTCCTTCCTCTTATTATTATTTTTTGGATCGTTACAAAAACCCTCCTAATTTGCTTGCCAATAACACTAACCTGTATTTCATCATATATATACCATAGTCTGCAACATAGTTTACAAATATCCAAAGCATAGCTTAATTAACATATAATTGAATTTTCATTAATATCTTTTCCTGAAGTGTAGATGACCTATTCCTGGTCTTTGACCGAACCTCACAACTCTTACAACCAAGTAGAATAAATTTTATGACTTACATATGATAGGATTTTGAGCAAAGTCATAATCGATAGTAAACTATTCCCCTTGATCAATAAGAAATTACTCTTTTGTTGACTTTGGTGTATTTCCAAAAGGGGGGGGTGAATTGGAGTTTTAAAACTTATTTCTTGGTTAAACCAGATGATAGTCGTATTTCACAACCTAGGGTCTTTCTATGCAATCCCAAAATAAGCAGGTATTGAATATACATAAAAGATTATTCTTATTTATTCTCTTTTTACTCAATGAGACATGGCAATAGGATTTGTAAGATAAACCCTTTTGAAAAGATTTATTTCTTTTAGCTCCTAAGGGTTTCTTTGAACTATACTTCTTATTTTTGGATTTGAAAATCATTTCAAAATAATTTTCAATTTTTCTTCCTAAGCAGATGATTTTTAACACTTTCTCAATCTTCTTCTTCTCTAAGGTGGCATGATGTTTTCTTAGATCTTTTAATTATTTTTCCAACCTTCTAGGTTCATTTTTCAAAAATATTTTCAGTTTAGACACTCTAACTAGAAGCTTAGTCATTTTCAATGAAGTACTTTCTAGTTCCTTGTTAAAAGGCATGCCATTATCATTAGATTTATTGCATGATTTAGCATCGGATATATCATAGTAATACTCAAATAAATTAATGCAAGCATCATAAATGGTATTATTATAAAAAACAATATATGATTTATCATATAGTTTATCACATGTTTTGGCACAGGAATCATCACAGTAAACAAAACATGAATTAATACATGCATTATTGTCAAAGCAGTCATTAAAGGCAACTGATGATTCAACATATGATATATCATAGAATTCAACATAAGAATCATCACATGCGTCTTACAACGACTCAGTAAATGAGGTAGGGTCAGATTGTATACCTCGTCATCTACTAATGCACATCTCATGTAGCCCACTACCTGATCATTTAGGCCTTAGAGACCTAAGGTGGCAATCTCCTTTCCTGTTCTCTCCATATCTCTTTTCCCAACTCCCACTCAACCAATATATATTTGCCTTTTTTACATCCATATCTCCAGAAAAATATTAGTCCTAAGCACATATAATAATTCCATGGCATATGAAAATTCGCATGTATTAAACCTAATTATCTTTCTTCATCCATACAGGCATATACTTCATTACAATCCCCCCTGGCCATCCATCCATTTAATTTTTTTACATAATACGCTCATTCATTTTCATGTGACGTAATCGACACTGCCAACCCAAAAGGCCTAGAGGGATACTGCCTACTGAATAGGGAACACCAATGTATCTATTCTCGAGCGTTAACAAAAAACATATAATCAATGTCACGGAGGCTTTGGTACCAATTGTTGACTTTGGTGTATTCCCAAGAGGAGATTGTGATTGTAATTACATTAAAATACTTCCAGTTAAACAACAGATGTTAGCTGTAATTTCACAATCTAAAGTCTTTCTAGCAATCCCAAATGTGCAAATACTATAAATTGTGAGAATTTAAATCGTACGCGCATTCACTGACTATTTAAGAATACATACACACGTATATTAAAATAACTTGGCAAAAAAAAATAATTAAAGTGCACACACATGTACGGGGTTTCGGCCCAATACTGCCTATGTCCACCCCCTCACCTCACAAACCCAAAGAGTCCCCATTGGCTCTTTAACAAGTGGAGCCGCACCGTTTATACTAAGTTTACCAAGATTGGTGCACCTAGGGGCTTTGCTACTGGATTTAAAGAGTCCATCCATAACTATTCACCGGGGCTAAGTCCTCCCTCTTCCAAAGCCCATGCCCTGGAATACAACAATTATAAAAATTGCGTACAACCAAATGCTTCTTACACAAGCAGATATGTACCACTACGCAACCCTAATCAATGCACCTCAAACGATAATGAACTCTAACCTCATTGTCAATGAAGTGGTATCCACTCTCATCTATGTCAATAGGCAATCAAAGCGCAAGAGTGCATTTTCACACATCTTTGAAAATATATTCAACATATCTCATTCACAAGTAGGGTTTCAACAGATATTCAAATCGTTTTTAATCAAAATATCTCTCAATAATTTTCTCCTCTAAATCTAGCCAAAAGATATTTGAAAATACGCTTGTTAAACAATTTTTGCTAAAGAAAAAAAACACAAGTTCAATAGTCTTTGCATGATAACTGCAAAGACCTCACTAGCCCACTAGATTTTTCCCACACCCCGTAATTTATCAAATAAACTCAGGGACAAATCCGTATCTCAACTGTCAATCTGAAAATCACATTCATGAATATAAGAAGTAATCCTAAACAATATCAATAAGGATAAACCACTTCAAATAACTCCTCACAAGATGGTTTATCAAAGGAATGGACGTTAATGAAGAAGAGTATAAAAGAATTTGGCTTCAAAAATGTGTAGTTGGGCAAATGGGAGTGTAAAAGCTTTCAGAGGAATTTGAGTTAATCCGATTTTGCTATCAACCCCACCCCCTTAATCAGGAAATAGGATGTCCAAAATTTTTGACGTTAGGGACAATAGGGGTAATATAACATTTTTTTAATCTTTTTAGAAAATTACCTCAATTAACCCTATTTGTACTACCTCGGTTAAAAATTGGATCAACCCGAGAAGTTCAAGTGGGCGTGACTAGAATTCACCCCCTAAACATAGACACACAGGAATGATGTTTGGGATTTTGGTTCGAATTTTGGTTTGGTTTGCTGAACCAAGGCGATGTCTCTAAAAGACACACCGATTCGGTCACCCGTCAAAGTTCGTATGCCAAACTTTAACTTTCGTCACTCGATGCATATTGGAACGTGGTGTTTAGGCTGCCGAGTTATTAGGAAAAAGTTAGAATGGTGGTTCGTTCTCCTCGAGGAACACGCTACACATCATCTTTGGTTCGTTCACCCGCACCATCAACTTTGGACTATCAGGTTTCGGTCGCCCGAGGTGTTTGTGAATGCCATATTTTTCGGCCGCCCAAAACCTCAATTCATTTAATAGCCATGTACGTCCATTTCAATTGTGGCTTTCCCTATATATATATGATATTTGGGGCTATCCTTGACGTGTACGGTTGCAACGACCTAAGGGTCTTTCTAAGGTCCTTGAGTTTGTCCCAAAAACCTGGCATCAGTCCACCATCCTCGTTACTCTATGCTTTGATCTTATAGTTCCTCTCAATGCATTGGATATGCAAATTTATTCTAGAATCATTTCTATATTACTTTACAGACCCAATGAAGCATAATAATTACAACCAAATTAAACACGTTGTCTTCAAATCTACAAGTCACCACCCATAATTCCCTTACCAACACCATGCAATTGATTCCGCGCACGAACTCCGACAAACTTAATACCAGATTTTTGTCATTATCAAAACAAATAAGACTCAAATGTCAACATCTTCACTCCTTATTTTGATTTAATTTTGAAGATAACTCAACCTTGCTTTACTATGTTAACATAACATGTGCAATTTCATGAAAACAAAAAAAAATACCTGTAAAAAGCAAGAACATTAATGGAAATCAGTTATACCCGCACAATCTCAAGTATAATACTTTAATTTTTAAAGCCTCCACATCAAGGCCCTAAGTCCCGCTATATAGGAATCGACTCATTATTAAAAAAATGCTTCTTTTCTTAAGAACCAAAGTTGATTGGTGTGATCCAAAGTTTAATGCGGCCCCCAAGATGTGTGATCTACGTATCAGAATTTTATAGCTTTCCACACTCTAATGTTTTTCTAATCTTTAGAAGAAAATAATCACAGTATAAGGTAAAGATTTTCAAAGATTTTTCCAAGATGTCCGTATCAAATGGAAACAAAATATCAAATCTTAAAACTACGATAGTATATTTTCCAAACCACGGAACCCCCCGCGTGAAGAATATAATGTTGCTTCCAAAGACTGATGGCCGTAATTTCCACCCCTTTGCCTTTGGACAACAAATGAAGATCCTGCACATGTGATGCAAGATTAAGAAAATGAATACCCCGACGGGCATTGGCGAGGTTGGAAAATATCAGACATAAGAAAGGAGCATCGGGGGTTAATTCCGGTAGATACACTAACGAACCAGTGGTACCTATCGAATGCTGAGAGTTTACTCTGTGATCCAGCGAGAACCAGAATTGGGAGAGTGTCGCTCTATGAGCGAAGCGGGGACCCTAATGGTAATGAATATGTGTCCCGGGGGTCAGGTAGGTCAAACATCCCTTATTAGCAAATAATCTGTGGGCGGAGGACGCTGAGCCGTAGTTTTGTGTCGTATCAAGAGGTCCTGAA